>NC_069503.1:45436353-45736353 GCF_027579735.1 Bombina bombina
AGGTAAGTCTTTAGTTTTAAATAGGATTCATTTATTAACTATAGTAAACTTATTTCGTTTTATTTAAATTATATTTAAGTTAGGGGGTGTTAGGGTTAGGGTTAGACTTAGGTTTAGGGGTTAATAACCTTATTATAGTAGCGGCGACGATGGGGGCGGGAGATTAGGGGTTAATAATTGTAGGTAGGTGGCGGCGATGTTAGGGAGGGCAGATTAGGGGTTAATAAAATGTATTATAGTGTTTGCGAGGCGGGAGTGCGGCGGTTTAGGGGTTAATACATTTATTATAGTGGCGGCGATTTGCGGTCGGCAGATTAGGGGTTAATACTTGTAGTTAGATTGCGGCGACGTTGGGGGGAGGCAGATTAGGGGTTAATAACTATAATGTAGGGGTCGGCGGTGTTAGGGACAGCAGGTTAGGGGTTAATAGCTATAATGTAGGCGGCGGCGATATCGGGTCGGCAGATTAGGGGTTAATACTTGTAGTTAGATTGCGGCGACGTTGGGGGGAGGCAGATTAGGGGTTAATAACTATAATGTAGGGGTCGGCGGTGTTAGGGACAGCAGATTAGGGGTTAATAGCTATAATGTAGGCGGCGGGGATATCGGGTCGGCAGATTAGGGGTTAATACTTGTAGTTAGATTGCGGCGACGTTGGGGGAGGCAGATTAGGGGTTAATAACTATAATGTAGGGGTCGGCGGTGTTAGGGACAGCAGATTAGGGGTTAATAGTTATAATGTAGGCGGCGGCGATATCGGGTCGGCAGATTAGGGGTTAATACTTGTAGTTAGATTGCGGCGACGTTGGGGGGAGGCAGATTAGGGGTTAATAACTATAATGTAGGGGTCGGCGGTGTTAGGGACAGCAGATTAGGGGTTAATAGTTATAATGTAGGTGGCGGCGATATTCGGTCGGCAGATTAGGGGTTAATAAAATAATGCAGGTATCAGCGATAGTGGGGGCGGCAGATTAGGGGTTAATAAATGTTAGATTAGGGGTGTTTAGAGACTCGGGGTACATGTTAGGGTGTTAGGTGCAGACTTAGTGTTTCCCCATAGGAAACAATGGGGCTGCGGTGTTAGTTTTTTTTCAGCCGAAACTCCCATTGTTTCCTATGGGGAAATGCCGAATCTTAACGAGCTAATTCGGATTTATTCGGAGATACGGCAGCTATTTCGGATTCATTCGGTAGATTCGGAAGTATTTTAATTCGGAAATCCGAATCGATCCGAATCTCCGAATTTACCGAATTTACCGAATTTCCGAATTAATCCAAAACGAACCGCACATGTCTACACAATATATATTATTAACACTAGCACATAACAGCTACACAATATATATTATTAACACTAGCACATAACAGTTACTCAATATATATTATTAACACTAGCACATAACAGCTACACAATATATATTATTAACACTAGCACATAACAGTTACACAATATATATTATTAACACTAGCACATAACAGCTACACAATATATATTATTAACACTAGCACATAACAGCTACACAATATATATTATTAACACTAGCACATAACAGTTACACAAAATATATATTATTATCACTAGCATATAACAGCTACACAATATATTATTATTAACACTAGCACATAACAGCTACACAATATATATTATTAACACCAGTACATAACAGTTACACAATATATATTATTAACACTAGCACATAACAGCTACACAATATATATTATTAACACTAGCACATAACAGCTACACAATATATATTATTAACACTAGCACATAACAGTTACACAATTATATTATTAACACTAGCACATAACAGTTACACAATATATATTATTAACACCTAGCACATAACAGCTGACACAATATATATTATTAACACTAGCACATAACAGCTACACAATATATATTATTAACACACTAGCACATAACAGCTACACAATATATATTATTAACACTAGCACATAACAGTTACACAATATATATTATTAACACTAGCACATAACAGCTACACAATATATATTATTAACACTAGCACATAACAGCTACACTAAATTAACACTAGCACATAACAGTTACACAATATATATTATTAACACTAGCACATAACAGCTACACTATATATTATTAACACTAGCACATAACAGTTACTCAATATATATTATTAACACTAGCACATAACAGTTACACAATATATATTATTAACACTAGCACATAACAGTTACACAAATGTATATTATTAACACTAGCACATAACAGCTACACAATATATATTATTAACACTAGCACATAACAGTTACACAATATATATTATTAACACTAGCACATAACAGCTGACACAATATATATTATTAACACTAGCACATAACAGCTACACAATGTATATTATTAACAACACTAGCACATAACAGCTACACAATGTATATTATTAACAACACTAGCACATAACAGTTACACAATATATATTATTAACACTAGCACATAACAGCTACACAATATATATTATTAACACTAGCACATAACAGTTACACAATATATATTATTAACACTAGCACATAACAGCTACACAATATATATTATTAACACTAGCACATAACAGCTTACACAATATATATTATTAACACTAGCACATAACAGTTGCACAATATATATTATTAACACTAGCACATAACAGCTTACACAATGTATATTATTAACACACTAGCACATAACAGCTTACAACAATATATATTATTTAAACACTAGCACATAACAGTTATACAATATATATTATTAACACTAGCACATAACAGCTACACAATATATATTATTAACACTAGCACATAACAGTTACACAATATATTATTATTAACACTAGCACATAACAGCTACAATTTATATTATTTACACTAGCACATAACAGCTACACAATATACAGTATATTATTAACACTAGCACATACCAGTTACACAATATAGATTATTAACACTAGCACATAACAGATACACAATATATATTATTAACACTAGCACGTAACAGCTACACAATATCTATTATTAACACTAGCACATAACAGCTACAAAATATATATTATTAACACTAGCACATAACAGTACACAATATTATATATTAACACTAGCACATAACAGCTACACAATATAGATTATTAACACTAGAACATAACAGGCTGCACAATATATATTATTAACACTAGCACATAACAGCTACACAATATATATTATTAACACTAGCACATAACAGTTACACAATAAATATTATTAACACTAGCACTTAACAGTAGCACAAATATATATTATTAACACTAGCACATAACGAGCTACACAATATAATTATTAAACCTAGCACATAACAGCTACACAATATATATTATTAACATCTAGCACATAACAGCTACACAATATATATTATTAACACTAGCACATAACAGCTGCACAATATATATATTAACACTAGCACATAACAGCTACACAATGTATATTATTAAACACTAGCACATAACAGCTACACAATATATATTATTAACACTAGCACATAACAGTTACACAAATATATATTATTAACACTAGCACATAACAGCTACACAACTATATATTATTAACACTAGCACATAACAGCTACACAATATATATTAAACTAACACTAGCACATAACAGCTTACACAATTATATTACTAACACTCAGCACATAACAGCTACACAATATATATTATTAACACTAGCACATAACAGCTACACAATATATATTATTAACACTAGCACATAACAGTTACACAATATATATTATTACACTAGCACATAACAGTTTCACAATTTATATTATTAACACTAGCACATAACAGCAACACAATAAGCACATAACAGTTACACTATATATATTATTAACACTAGCACATAACAGTTACACAATATATATTATTAACACTAGCACATAACAGTTACACAATGTATATTATTAACACTAGCACATAACAGCTACACAATATATTATTAACACTAGCACATAACAGTTACACAATATATATTATTAACACTAGCACATAACAGTTACACAATATATATTATTAACACTAGCACATAACAGTTACACAATGTATATTATTAACACTAGCACATAACAGTTACACAATATATATTATTAACACTAGCACATAACAGTTACACAATATATATTACTAACACTAGCACATAACAGTTACACAATATATATTATTAACACTAGCACATAACAGCTACACAATATATATATTAACACTAGCACATAACAGTTACACAATATATATTATTAACATTAGCAGATAACAGTTACATAATATATATTATTAACACTAGCACATAACAGTTACACAATGTATATTATTAACACCTAGCACATAACAGTTACACAATATATATTACTAACACTAGCACATAACAGCTACACAATATATATTATTAACACTAGCACATAACAGCTACACAATATATATTATTAAACACTAGCACATAACAGCTACACAATATATATTATTAACACTAGCACATAACAGTTACACAATATATATTATTAACACTAGCACATAACAGTTACACAATATATATTATTAACACTATCACATAACAACTACATATTATATATTATTAACACTAGCACATAACAGCTACACTAAATAACACTAGCACATAACAGTTACACAATATATATTATTAACACTAGCACATAACAGTTACACAATATATATTATTAACACTAGCACATAAGAGCTACACAATATATATTATTAACACTAGCACATAACAGTTACTCAATATATATTATTAACACTAGCACATAACAGCTACACAATATATATTATTAACACTAGCACATAACAGTTACACAATATATATTATTAACACTAGCACATAACAGTTACACAAATATATATTATTAACACTAGCACATAACAGCTACACAATATATATTAACACTAGCACATAACAGTTACACAATATATATTATTAACACTCAGCACATAAACAGCTGCACAATATATATTATTAACACTAGCACATAACAGCTACACAATGTATATTATTAACAACACTAGCACATAACAGCTACACAATATATATTATTAACACTAGCACATAACAGCTACACAATATATATTACTAACACTAGCACATAACAGTTACACAATATATATTACTAACACTAGCACATAACAGCTACACAATATATACTATTAACACTAGCACATAACAGCTACACAATATATATTATTAACACTAGCACATAACAGTTACACAATATATATTATTAACACTAGCACATAACAGTTACACAATGTATATTATTAACACTAGCACATAACAGCTACACAATATATATTATTAACACTAGCACATAACAGTTACACAATATATATTATTAACACTAGCACATAACAGTTACACAATATATATTATTAACACTAGCACATAACAGTTACACAATGTATATTATTAACACTAGCACATAACAGCTACACAATATATATTATTAACACTAGCACATAACAGTTACACAATATATATTATTAACACTAGCACATAACAGTTACACAATATATATTATTAACACTAGCACATAACAGCTGCACAATATATATTATTAACACTAGCACATAACAGCTACACAATGTATATTATTAACAACACTAGCACATAACAGCTACACAATATATATTATTAACACTAGCACATAACAGTTACACAATATATATTATTAACACTAGCACATAACAGCTACACACTATATATTATTAACACTAGCACATAACAGCTACACAATATATATTACTAACACTAGCACATAACAGTTACACAATATATATTACTAACACTAGCACATAACAGCTACACAATATATACTATTAACACTAGCACATAACAGCTACACAATATATATTATTAACACTAGCACATAACAGTTACACAATATATATTATTAACACTAGCACATAACAGTTACACAATGTATATTATTAACACTAGCACATAACAGTTACACAATGTATATTATTAACACTAGCACATAACAGCTACACAATATATATTATTAACACTAGCACATAACAGTTACACAATATATATTATTAACACTAGCACATAACAGTTACACAATGTATATTATTAACACTAGCACATAACAGCTACACAATATATATTATTAACACTAGCACATAACAGTTACACAATATATATTATTAACACTAGCACATAACAGTTACACAATATATATTATTAACACTAGCACATAACAGTTACACAATGTATATTATTAACACTAGCACATAACAGTTACACAATATATATTATTAACACTAGCACATAACAGTTACACAATATATATTACTAACACTAGCACATAACAGTTACACAATATATATTATTAACACTAGCACATAACAGCTACACAATATATATTATTAACACTAGCACATAACAGTTACACAATATATATTATTAACATTAGCAGATAACAGTTACATAATATATATTATTAACACTAGCACATAACAGTTACACAATGTATATTATTAACACTAGCACATAACAGTTACACAATATATATTACTAACACTAGCACATAACAGCTACACAATATATATTATTAACACTAGCACATAACAGCTACACAATATATATTATTAACACTAGCACATAACAGTTACTCAATATATATTATTAACACTAGCACATAACAGCTACACAATATATATTATTAACACTAGCACATAACAGTTACACAATATATATTATTAACACTAGCACATAACAGCTACACAATATATATTATTAACACTAGCACATAACAGCTACACAATATATATTATTAACACTAGCACATAACAGCTACACAATATATATTATTAACACTAGCACATAACAGCTGCACAATATATATTATTAACACTAGCACATAACAGCTACACAATATATATTATTAACACTAGCACATAACAGTTACACAATATATATTATTAACACTAGCACATAACAGCTGCACAATATATATTATTAACACTAGCACATAACAGCTACACAATATATATTATTAACACTAGCACATAACAGCTACACAATATATATTATTAACACTAGCACATAACAGTTACACAATATATATTATTAACACTAGCACATAACAGCTGCACAATATATATTATTAACACTAGCACATAACAGCTACACAATGTATATTATTAACAACACTAGCACATAACAGCTACACAATATATATTATTAACACTAGCACATAACAGTTACACAATATATATTATTAACACTAGCACATAACAGCTACACACTATATATTATTAACACTAGCACATAACAGCTACACAATATATATTACTAACACTAGCACATAACAGTTACACAATATATATTACTAACACTAGCACATAACAGCTACACAATATATATTATTAACACTAGCACATAACAGCTACACAATATATATTATTAACACTAGCACATAACAGTTACACAATATATATTATTAACACTAGCACATAACAGTTACACAATGTATATTATTAACACTAGCACATAACAGCTACACAATATATATTATTAACACTAGCACATAACAGTTACACAATATATATTATTAACACTAGCACATAACAGTTACACAATATATATTATTAACACTAGCACATAACAGTTACACAATGTATATTATTAACACTAGCACATAACAGCTACACAATATATATTATTAACACTAGCACATAACAGTTACACAATATATATTATTAACACTAGCACATAACAGTTACACAATATATATTATTAACACTAGCACATAACAGTTACACAATGTATATTATTAACACTAGCACATAACAGTTACACAATATATATTATTAACACTAGCACATAACAGTTACACAATATATATTACTAACACTAGCACATAACAGTTACACAATATATATTATTAACACTAGCACATAACAGCTACACAATATATATTATTAACACTAGCACATAACAGTTACACAATATATATTATTAACATTAGCAGATAACAGTTACATAATATATATTATTAACACTAGCACATAACAGTTACACAATGTATATTATTAACACTAGCACATAACAGTTACACAATATATATTACTAACACTAGCACATAACAGCTACACAATATATATTATTAACACTAGCACATAACAGCTACACAATATATATTATTAACACTAGCACATAACAGTTACACAATATATATTATTAACACTAGCACATAACAGTTACACAATATATATTATTAACACTAGCACATAACAGTTACACAATATATATTATTAACACTATCACATAACAACTACATATTATATATTATTAACACTAGCACATAACAGCTACACTAAATAACACTAGCACATAACAGTTACACAATATATATTATTAACACTAGCACATAACAGTTACACAATATATATTATTAACACTAGCACATAAGAGCTACACAATATATATTATTAACACTAGCACATAACAGTTACTCAATATATATTATTAACACTAGCACATAACAGCTACACAATATATATTATTAACACTAGCACATAACAGTTACACAATATATATTATTAACACTAGCACATAACAGTTACACAAAATATATATTATTAACACTAGCACATAACAGCTACACAATATATATTATTAACACTAGCACATAACAGTTACACAATATATATTATTAACACTAGCACATAACAGCTGCACAATATATATTATTAACACTAGCACATAACAGCTACACAATGTATATTATTAACAACACTAGCACATAACAGCTACACAATATATATTATTAACACTAGCACATAACAGTTACACAATATATATTATTAACACTAGCACATAACAGCTACACACTATATATTATTAACACTAGCACATAACAGCTACACAATATATATTACTAACACTAGCACATAACAGTTACACAATATATATTACTAACACTAGCACATAACAGCTACACAATATATATTATTAACACTAGCACATAACAGCTACACAATATATATTATTAACACTAGCACATAACAGTTACACAATATATATTATTAACACTAGCACATAACAGTTACACAATGTATATTATTAACACTAGCACATAACAGCTACACAATATATATTATTAACACTAGCACATAACAGTTACACAATATATATTATTAACACTAGCACATAACAGTTACACAATATATATTATTAACACTAGCACATAACAGTTACACAATGTATATTATTAACACTAGCACATAACAGCTACACAATATATATTATTAACACTAGCACATAACAGTTACACAATATATATTATTAACACTAGCACATAACAGTTACACAATATATATTATTAACACTAGCACATAACAGTTACACAATGTATATTATTAACACTAGCACATAACAGTTACACAATATATATTATTAACACTAGCACATAACAGTTACACAATATATATTACTAACACTAGCACATAACAGTTACACAATATATATTATTAACACTAGCACATAACAGTTACACAATATATATTACTAACACTAGCACATAACAGTTACACAATATATATTATTAACACTAGCACATAACAGCTACACAATATATATTATTAACACTAGCACATAACAGTTACACAATATATATTATTAACATTAGCAGATAACAGTTACATAATATATATTATTAACACTAGCACATAACAGTTACACAATGTATATTATTAACACTAGCACATAACAGTTACACAATATATATTACTAACACTAGCACATAACAGCTACACAATATATATTATTAACACTAGCACATAACAGCTACACAATATATATTATTAACACTAGCACATAACAGTTACACAATATATATTATTAACACTAGCACATAACAGTTACACAATGTATATTATTAACACTAGCACATAACAGCTACACAATATATATTATTAACACTAGCACATAACAGTTACACAATATATATTATTAACACTAGCACATAACAGTTACACAATATATATTATTAACACTAGCACATAACAGTTACACAATGTATATTATTAACACTAGCACATAACAGTTACACAATATATATTACTAACACTAGCACATAACAGTTACACAATATCTATTATTAACACTAGCACATAACAGTTACACAATATATATTATTAACACTAGCACATAACAGTTACACAATATATATTATTAACACCAGCACATAACAGTTACACAATATATATTATTAACACTAGCACATAACAGTTACACAATATATATTATTAACACTAGCACATAACAGCTACACAATATATATTATTAACACTAGCACATAACAGTTACACAATATATATTATTAACACTAGCACATAACAGCTACACAATATATATTATTAACACTAGCACATAACAGCTACACAATATATATTATTAACACTAGCACATAACAGCTATACAATATATATTATTAACACTAGTACATAACAGTTACACAATATATATTATTAACACTAGCACATAACAGTTACACAATATATATTATTAACACTAGCACATAACAGTTACACAATATATATTATTAACACTAGCACATAACAGCTACACAATATATTATTAACACTAGCAGATAACAGTTACATAATATATGTTACTAACACTAGCACATAACAGTTACACAATATATATTATTAATACTAGCACATAACAGCTACACAATATATATTATTAACACTAGCACATAACAGTTACACAATATATATTATTAACACTAGCACATAACAGCTACACAATATATATTATTAACGCTAGCACATAACGGCTACGCAATATATATTATTAATACTAGCACATAACAGCTACACAATATATATTATTAACACTAGCACATAACAGTTACACAATATATATTATTAACACTAGCACATAACAGCTACACAATATATATTATTTACACTAGCACATAACAGTTACACAATATATATTTTTAACACTAGCATATAACAGTTACACAATATATATTATTAACACTAGCAGATAACAGTTACACAATATATATTATTAACACTAGCACATAACAATTACAGATTAAAAATGTAGTAACATAAATGATTGGCGATAATTGGATGTGTTAATAAAAAATGTATTATAGGTTGTCATCCATTTTTTTGACTGAGTTAATAACTTTTGATTTTTAAAATAAATGAGTTTACACAGAATACAACTTTCCTGAAGCATAAATATCCAGCATATTAAATTGAAAAACGATAAATTCCCTACATTCATTGCAGAGGCGTAACTAGAAACCACAGGGCCCAGGTGCAAGAATCCAAGTAGCAGGGCTAATAGGTTAAACAGAGGGTGTGAATTAAAACTGCAAACAGAAGGAAACTGCTTCCAATGCAGCCCTAGAACATGCATAGCTAGACCGTCTAGCTATGCAATATAGAGCACTATATATATCAGGTTTCTTAATATAAGTAGACTTTAAAGAAATGTCTCCTATTAATGTCGTCTAGATAAATATGAGCAACCATCCATCTATTAAAAAAACTAAATTTTATCAAACAGCCCATTGGGAGATATTGAGCATGAAAACAAGTGCAATTTAAGCATCTTACTTAAAATTACATGAAACCCAATTTTTTTCTTTCATGATTTAGAAAGAGCATGCAATTTTAAACAACTTTCTAATTTACTTCTAGATATGCTCAGTAGCTGCCGATTGGTATATGCACATAGATGCCTCGCGTGATTGGCTCACACATGTGCATTGCTATTTCTCCAACAAAGGATAACTAAAGAATAAAGCAAATTAGATAATAGAAGTCAATTGGTGTTATTTGAAATTGTATTCTCTATCTGAATCATGAAAGAAAATGTATAGGTTTAGTGTCCCTTCAAGACCTGAGAATTGTTACAATGAAAGAGCTCCTGTCTAAATAGATTTCACCCTTATTATTAACAACCTAAAAAATTTAAGGGAATCATTACAAAATATAAACAAAAACACACACATACTGTGAATACATATCCAAAAGGACTAACTATATGAGTGGGATGTTAACCTTATTACCAGGAACATGGGAAGAAAAAAGATCACATCTTTAACAAAAAAAATAAAATAAAATAAAATGTTAGAAATACAGGGTGAAGGGAGGTAACACAACACAGTATAAATTAGAAAATCAGCCACACTTTTCAGCAAACTTTTTATGCACTAGAGACAATTATAGTGACAAGTAAACTGCTGCCCTGTGACAGGTTAACTAGTCTCATTATTTAGTATCTGACTGCTGAGGGGTTAAACTGCAGCCATTGTAGCATCTCTTTCATAACTTATAAATGAGAGATGCTACAATGGCTGCAGTTTAACCCCTCAGCTGTCAGAGGACTTAACATTATCAGCACTGCTAACTGTGAGAACTTAGCTACAGAAAATAACTCACTGCAGGTTTTACTAAATAATGAGAGCAGTTGACGGCAGCCAGCCTTCTGCATGAAAAAACAAACAGCCAATTATCTTCCCCAGACAAGATAACAGCCACGTTTGCAGTTAGAGACATAATATAAACAGTTATAAACTTGCACATAAATACTACTTACTACTAGTGATTTATAATGAACTCTGAACCTCTTATCTGTACAACACCGCGTCCGGCTGAATCCTAACCCTGACATAGTACAGACACCAGTGACTCTCCACTGCTATTGCCGGCAAAGTGTGTAATGCAGTTCTGACAGGATGCAAAGCTATAAACAACATGAGCTAACCTCTAGCTAACTAACCCAATGCCTCTTTTAGGTCCCAGGCTCCAGCACCACAAAACTTAGTACCTTCAATTTAGCGCGCTCATTTCCCTGCCAGACTGAGACTCCTCTTACACTTTGCGTGGCTTGTGCTGTTTTAAGCCCAACCTTGGCAGTCTTTCACACCCTACCCCTGGTAGGCCTAGATTTAGAGTTCGGCGGTAAAAGGGCTGTTAACGCTCCGCGGGCTTTTTTCTGGCCGCACCATAAATTTAACTCTGGTATCGAGAGTTAAAACAAATGCTGCGTTAGGCTCCAAAAAAGGAGCGTAGGGCATTTTTACCGCAAATGCAACTCTCGATACCAGAGTTGCTTACGGACGCGGCCGGCATCAAAAACGTGCTCGTGCACGATTCTCCCATAGGAAACAATGGGGCTGTTTGAGCTGAAAAAAACCTAACACCTGCAAAAAAGCAGCGTTCAGCTCCTAACGCAGCCCCATTGTTTCCTATGGGGAAACACTTCCTACGTCTGCACCTAACACTCTAACATGTACCCCGAGTCTAAACACCCCTAACCTTACACTTATTAACCCCTAATCTGCCGCCCCCGCTATCGCTGACCCCTGCATTACACTTTTAACCCCTAATCTGCCGCTCCGTAAACCGCCGCCACCTACGTTATCCCTATGTACCCCTAATCTGCTGCCCTAACATCGCCGACCCCTATGTTATATTTATTAACCCCTAATCTGCCCCCCACAACGTCGCCGACACCTACCTACACTTATTAACCCCTAATCTGCCGAGCGGACCTGAGCGCTACTATAATAAAGTTATTAACCCCTAATCCGCCTCACTAACCCTATCATAAATAGTATTAACCCCTAATCTGCCCTCCCTAACATCGCCGACACCTACCTTCAATTATTAACCCCTAATCTGCCGACCGGAGCTCACCGCTATTCTAATAAATGTATTAACCCCTAAAGCTAAGTCTAACCCTAACACTAACACCCCCCTAACTTAAATATAATTTTTATCTAACGAAATAAATTAACTCTTATTAAATAAATGATTCCTATTTAAAGCTAAATACTTACCTGTAAAATAAATCCTAATATAGCTACAATATAAATTACATTTATATTATAGCTATTTTAGGATTAATATTTATTTTACAGGCAACTTTGTAATTATTTTAACCAGGTACAATAGCTATTAAATAGTTAAGAACTATTTAATAGTTACCTAGTTAAAATAATTTCAAATTTACCTGTAAAATAAATCCTAACCTAAGATATAATTAAACCTAACACTACCCTATCAATAAAATAATTAAATAAACTACCTACAATTACCTACAATTAACCTAACACTACACTATCAATAAATTAATTAAACACAATTGCTACAAATAAATACAATTAAATAAACTATCTAAAGTACAAAAAATAAAAAAGAACTAAGTTACAGAAAATAAAAAAATATTTACAAACATAAGAAAAATATTACAACAATTTTAAACTAATTACACCTACTCTAAGCCCCCTAATAAAATAACAAAGACCCCCAAAATAAAAAATTCCCTACCCTATTCTAAAATACAAAAATTACAAGCTCTTTTACCTTACCAGCCCTGAACAGGGCCCTTTGCGGGGCATGCCCCAAGAATTTCAGCTCTTTTGCCTGTAAAAAAAAACATACAATACCCCCCCCCCAACATTACAACCCACCACCCACATACCCCTAATCTAACCCAAACCCCCTTAAATAAACCTAACACTAATCCCCTGAAGATCTTCCTACCTTGTCTTCACCATCCAGGTATCACCGATCCGTCCTGGCTCCAAGATCTTCATCCAACCCAAGCGGGGGTTGGCGATCCATAATCCGGTGCTCCAAAGTCTTCCTCCTATCCGGCAAGAAGAGGACATCCGGACCGGCAAACATCTTCTCCAAGCGGCATCTTCTATGTTCTTCCATCCGATGACGACCGGCTCCATCTTGAAGACCTCCAGCGCGGATCCATCCTCTTCTTCCGACGACTAGACGACGAATGACGGTTCCTTTAAGGGACGTCATCCAAGATGGCGTCCCTCGAATTCCGATTGGCTGATAGGATTCTATCAGCCAATCGGAATTAAGGTAGGAATATTCTGATTGGCTGATGGAATCAGCCAATCAGAATCAAGTTCAATCCGATTGGCTGATCCAATCAGCCAATCAGATTGAGCTCGCATTCTATTGGCTGATCGGAACAGCCAATAGAATGCGAGCTCAATCTGATTGGCTGATTGGATCAGCCAATCGGATTGAACTTGATTCTGATTGGCTGATTCCATCAGCCAATCAGAATATTCCTACCTTAATTCCGATTGGCTGATAGAATCCTATCAGCCAATCGGAATTCGAGGGACGCCATCTTGGATGACGTCCCTTAAAGGAACCGTCATTCGTCGTCTAGTCGTCGGAAGAAGAGGATGGATCCGCGCTGGAGGTCTTCAAGATGGAGCCGGTCGTCATCGGATGGAAGAACATAGAAGATGCCGCTTGGAGAAGATGTTTGCCGGTCCGGATGTCCTCTTCTTGCCGGATAGGAGGAAGACTTTGGAGCACCGGATTATGGATCGCCAACCCCCGCTTGGGTTGGATGAAGATCTTGGAGCCAGGACGGATCGGTGATACCTGGATGGTGAAGACAAGGTAGGAAGATCTTCAGGGGATTAGTGTTAGGTTTATTTAAGGGGGTTTGGGTTAGATTAGGGGTATGTGGGTGGTGGGTTGTAATGTTGGGGGGGGGGTATTGTATGTTTTTTTTTACAGGCAAAAGAGCTGAAATTCTTGGGGCATGCCCCGCAAAGGGCCCTGTTCAGGGCTGGTAAGGTAAAAGAGCTTGTAATTTTTGTATTTTAGAATAGGGTAGGGAATTTTTTATTTTGGGGGTCTTTGTTATTTTATTAGGGGGCTTAGAGTAGGTGTAATTAGTTTAAAATTGTTGTAATATTTTTCTTATGTTTGTAAATATTTTTTTATTTTCTGTAACTTAGTTCTTTTTTATTTTTTGTACTTTAGATAGTTTATTTAATTGTATTTATTTGTAGCAATTGTGTTTAATTAATTTATTGATAGTGTAGTGTTAGGTTAATTGTAGGTAATTGTAGGTAGTTTATTTAATTATTTTATTGATAGGGTAGTGTTAGGTTTAATTATATCTTAGGTTAGGATTTATTTTACAGGTAAATTTGAAATTATTTTAACTAGGTAACTATTAAATAGTTCTTAACTATTTAATAGCTATTGTACCTGGTTAAAATAATTACAAAGTTGCCTGTAAAATAAATATTAATCCTAAAATAGCTATAATATAAATGTAATTTATATTGTAGCTATATTAGGATTTATTTTACAGGTAAGTATTTAGCTTTAAATAGGAATCATTTATTTAATAAGAGTTAATTTATTTCGTTAGATAAAAATTATATTTAAGTTAGGGGGGTGTTAGTGTTAGGGTTAGACTTAGCTTTAGGGGTTAATACATTTATTAGAATAGCGGTGAGCTCCGGTCGGCAGATTAGGGGTTAATAATTGAAGGTAGGTGTCGGCGATGTTAGGGAGGGCAGATTAGGGGTTAATACTATTTATGATAGGGTTAGTGAGGCGGATTAGGGGTTAATAACTTTATTATAGTAGCGCTCAGGTCCGCTCGGCAGATTAGGGGTTAATAAGTGTAGGTAGGTGTCGGCGACGTTGTGGGGGGCAGATTAGGGGTTAATAAATATAACATAGGGGTCGGCGATGTTAGGGGCAGCAGATTAGGGGTACATAGGGATAACGTAGGTGGCGGCGATTTGCGGTCGGAAGATTAGGGGTTAATTATTTTAAGTAGCTGGCGGCGACGTTGTGGGGGGCAGGTTAGGGGTTAATAAATGTAATACAGGGGTCGGCGGGGTTAGGGGCAGCAGATTAGGGGTACATAAGTATAACGTAGGTGGCGGTTGGCAGATTAGGGGTTAAAAATTTTAATCGAGTGGCGGCGATGTGGGGGGACCTCGGTTTAGGGGTACATAGGTAGTTTATGGGTGTTAGTGTACTTTAGGGTACAGTAGTTAAGAGCTTTAGAAACCGGCGTTAGCCAGAAAGCTCTTAACTCCTGCTTTTTTCAGGCGGCTGGAATCTTGTCGTTAGAGCTCTAACGCTCACTGCAGAAACGACTCAAAATACCAGCGTTAGAAAGATCCCATTGAAAAGATAGGCTACGCAAATGGCGTAGGGGGATCTGCGGTATGGAAAAGTCGCGGCTGAAAAGCGAGCGTTAGACCCTTTAATCACTGACTCCAAATACCAGCGGGCGCCCAAAACCAGCGTTAGGAGCCTCTAACGCTGGTTTTGACGGCTACCGCCGAACTCTAAATCTAGGCCGTAGTTTGCCATGCCACCCCTAGAAACAACCCTGATGGAGGCATTGAGCACCCACTTGACACCACAAAAATTTGCTTCACAGCTGGAATTTCTGGAAGTGCCACTCCCAGTATATACTCGGTTTGCTTACTGGTTTTTGCAATGCTAGGAACTAGTGGATTGCATGAACCGGTAAGCAAGCCGGTTGTATGCTGCCACTTCAGAAATAAATTCCAGATGTCAAGCTAATTTTTGTGGTGAGCCAGGTGGGTGCAGAGTCGCCGACCGTGCCACAATGCCTCCATATTATGTCTGTGTGTGCTCACTGCTCAGTCATGCAGCCATGCCCCTTGCCCAGATGTTGACTGACTCACTGTTCACTTTACATACGCCGGTCCGATCATGGTCACATTCAGACACAGGCAGCTCTGTTCCATTCTGACTCAGCTCTGTTGTTCCACTCTTCCCGCGCAGCAGTAGGATGAAGAAGAGTGACGTAAGTCATGTCACGTGAGGTCACTGAGCAGACCTGATTGGCTGAGGGCTCCTGAGGCTGCTTGGAGAAAAGCCTCTATTGGGAGCGTATGAGACGAGATGCGAAGTTGCGAACAGCACCACTGGGTGGTGCTAGGCTCTTGCAGCATAAAACACAAATGAGCAAGGCCTCCAATCCATGTTGCGCAATTGGAGGGCAGCTGAACGGCTGACTGCCAGTCTCCATCGCGCAATCGCTCGGGAGGTGTAGAATTTTTTTATTCATAAAAAAGACAATTTTTTTTATTTTTTATAAAATCATTATTAAAACTTTTTTTCCTTTCACTTAACTGTGTACACATAAAAAGGAGCTTTAGTTTGCAGGCTGGTATTTCAAGTCTCCGGCCATATTTGACATTCTTTCAACTAGTCTCTACTCTAGTCTCTGCCTATTGCCTAAGCCTTAAGCCCGCCCCCTGCCTAAGCTTAAAGTACTAGACTACTACTAATCTACCGGACTCAGACTGTTAGACTATGGCTACTGATGTCAGTTGTCACACTGTCTGACTCACTACACTCACCCGGTCTCATTAGTCTCTAGCCGGCAGTCCATCCTGGCTCCTCGCTCAGCTCAGCAGGCTTGCCATGTGGGCTTCTTTTACTGCTCTCTGCCCTCAAGACAATGCTCCTCCCACCCCTCCTCCCAGTCCCACACACACACAGCTCTTAGTGTGCGAGTGTCACGTGACAGCTGGCTCCCGCACACTAAGAGCTGTGCTCTTTAAGAAGGCTATGGGCTGGCCTGTAGGTGGAGCTGCAGTCAATGCAGTTTTAAAGTGGAAAGAACTTTTGCCTATACTTCTATCTATCGCACTGCACAGCATGTGCAATAGATAGAAGTATTAGGCAAAAGACCATTCCACTTTCAGCCTAAGGCAGCCTAAATAATTAAAACCAGCAAATGTAAATGTTTTTAGTCAAAAATTGCAGTGGAGCCTGGAGGATTTTTTAATTTAAATAAGCACAAAAGGTTTAAAAATTGAATTTTTTTTTTTTAATTTTGTACTCTTTTTTTTTTTTTTCCATCAGTGGTCAGGGGGTTCAGGGGTTTCACACAGGGGGTTCACGTGCTCAAGTGCTCCTATAGAGGAGCCTCCACTGGTTTCACAATATATATTATTAACACTAGCACATAACAGCTACACAATATATATTATTAACACTGGCACATAACAGCTACACATTATATATTATTAACACTAGCACATAACAGTTACACAATATATATTATTAACACTAGCACATAACAGCTACACAATATATAGTATTAACACTAGCACATAACAGTTACACATTATATATTATTAACACTAGCACATAACAGCTACACAATATATATTATTAACACTAGCACATAACAGCTACACAATATATATTATTAACACTGGCACATAACAGTTACACAATATATATTATTAACACTAGTACATGACAGTTACACAATATACATTATTAACACTGGCACATAACAGCTACACAATATATATAATATTAACACTAGCACATAACAGCTACACAATATATATTAGTAACACTAGCACATAACAGTTACACAATATATATTATTAAAACCAGCACATAACAGCTACACAATATATATTATTAACACCAGCACATAACAGCTACACAATATATATTATTAACACTAGCACATAATAGCTACACAATATATATTATTAACACAAGCACATAACAGCTACACAATATATATTATTAACACTAGCACATAACAGTTACACAATATATTATTATTAACACTAGCACATAACAGCTACACAATATATATTATAAACACTAGCACATAACAGTTACACAATATATATTATTTATACTAGCACATAACAGTTACACAATATATATTATTATTAACACTGGCACATAACAGCTACACAATATATATTATTAACACTAGCACATAACAGCTACACAACATATATTATTAACACTAGCACATAACAGCTACACAACATATATTATTAACACTAGCACATAACAGCTACACAACATATATTATTAACACTAGCACATAACAACTACACAATATATATTATTAACACTAGCACATACCAGTTAAACAATATATATTATTAACACTAGTGATTTCGCGAACCTAAAAATTTCGGTTCGCGAACGGCGGACTTGAACTTCTGCAACTGTTCGCGAACCGGCGAACTGGGCGAACCGCCATTGACTTCAATAGGCAGGCGAACTTTAAAACCAACAGGGACTCTTTCTGGCCACAATAGAAATGGAAAAGTTGTTTCAAGGGGACTAACACCTGGACTGTGGCATGCCGGAGGGGATTCACGGCAAAACTCCCATGGAAAATTACATAGTTGATGCAGAGTCTGGTTTTAAGCCATAAAGGGCATAAATCACCTAACATTCCTAAATTGTTTGGAATAACGTGCTTTAAAACATCAGGTATGATATTGTATCGATCAGGTAGTGTAAGGGTTACGCCCGCTTCGCAGTGACAGACCAAACTCCCCGTGTAACGCACCGCAAACAACCGCAAACAGTCCATTTGCACAACCACGAGATAGATAGATTTGATAGATAGATAGATACATAGATTACATAGATCAATAGATGCAATATACATTTGATAGATACGATTGATAGTTAGATAGATTTGATAGATAAATAGATAGATTTGATAGATATATAATTTTCCAGACAGAGAATTACAAGAAGTGCGGTCTGTGACCCATGGTAAGGTTCCCAGAGGCAGTTGCGGCGCCAGGGGACGTGTATATGACAGGGATTTTAGGAACCGGGAGATGGAAAAAGATGCTTGGTCGGTCCTCCTACTTCAAATTTGGGGCATTGCGCGTGCAATCTACTGTGGCACCAGATATGAGTGGTGTGTTAAGTAGTACTATTCTGATCAGTTTAATACCTGTTACTCCCCCTATCGGGGGAGGTGTATATGGCATGGATTTTAGGAACCGGGAGATGGAAAAAGATGCTTGGTCGGTCCTCCTACTTCAAATTTGGCCGAAACACAAGTGGCTGTCACAAAAAAGTCCGGACACGAGATAGATTTGATAGATAGATACATAGATTACATAGATCAATAGATGCAATATACATTTGATAGATACGAATTACATAGATCAATAGATGCAATATAAATTTGATAGATATGAATTACATAGATGAATAGATGCAATATACATTTGATAGATACGATTGATAGTTAGATAGATTTGACAGATAAATAGATAGATTTGATAGATATATAATTTCCCAGACAGAGAATTACAAGACGTGCGGTCTGGGACCCATGGTAAGGTTCCCAGAGGCAGTTGCGGCACCAGGGGAGGTGTATATGGCATGGATTTTAGGAACCGGGAGATGGAAAAAGATGCTTGGTCGGTCCTCCTACTTCAAATTTGGGGCAGTGCGCGTGCAATCTACTGTGGCACCAGATATGAGTGGTGTGTTAAGTAGTACTATTCTGATCAGTTTAATACCTGTTACTCCCCCTATTGGGGGAGGTGTATATGGCATGGATTTTAGGAACTGGGAGATGGAAAAAGATGCTTGGTCGGTCCTCCTACTTACACAATACATATTATTAAAACCGGCACATAACAGCTACACAATATATATTATTAACACTAGCACATAATAGCTACACAATATATATTATTAACACTAGCACATAACAGCTACACAATATATATTATTAACACTAGCACATAACAGTTACACAATATATTATTATTAACACTAGCACATAACAGCTACACAATATATATTATTAACACTAGCACATAACAGTTACACAATATATATTATTAACACTAGCACATAACAGTTACACAATGTATATTATTAACACTGCACATAACAGTTACACAATATATATTATTAACACTAGCACATAACAGTTACACAATATATATTATTAACACTAACACATAACAGCTACATTTTATATATTATTAACACTAGCACATAACAGCTACACAATATAAAGTATATTATTAACACTAGCACATACCAGTTACACAATATATATTATTAACACTAGCACATAACAGTTACACAATATATATTATTATTAACATTGGCACATAACAGCTACACAATATATATTATTAACACTAGCACATAACAGCTACACAACATATATTATTAACACTAGCACATAACAGCTACACAACATATATTATTAACACTAGCACATAACAGCTACACAACATATATTATTAACACTAGCACATAACAGCTACACAATATATATTATTAACACTAGCACATAACAGCTACACAATATATATTATTAACACTAGCACATACCAGTTAAACAATATATATTATTAACACTAGTGATTTCGCGAACCTAAAAATTTCGGTTCGCGAACGGTGGACTCGAACTTCTGCAACTGTTCGCGAACCGGCGAACTGGGCGAACCGCCATTGACTTCAATAGGCAGGCGAACTTTAAAACCAACAGGGACTCTTTCTGGCCACAATAGTGATGGAAAAGTTGTTTCAAGGGGACTAACACCTGGACTGTGGCATGCCGGAGGGGATCCATGGCAAAACTCCCACGGAAAATTACATAGTTGATGCAGAGTCTGGTTTTAAGCCATAAAGGGCATAAATCACCTAACATTCCTAAATTGTTTGGAATAACGTGCTTTAAAACATCAGGTATGATATTGTATCGATCAGGTAGTGTAAGGGTTACGCCCGCTTCACAGTGACAGACCAAACTCTCTGTGTAACGCACCGCAAACAACCGCAAACAGTCCATTTGCACAACCACGAGATAGATAGATTTGCTAGATAGATAGATACATAGATTACATAGATCAATAGATGCAATATACATTTGATAGATACGATTGATAGTTAGATAGATTTGATAGATAAATAGATAGATTTGATAGATATATAATTTTCCAGACAGAGAATTACAAGAAGTGCGGTCTGGGACCCATGGTAAGGTTCCCAGAGGCAGTTGCGGCACCAGGGGACGTGTATATGACAGGGATTTTAGGAACCGGGAGATGGAAAAAGATGCTTGGTCGGTCCTCCTACTTCAAATTTGGGGCATTGCGCGTGCAATCTACTGTGGCACCAGATATGAGGGGTGTGTTAAGTAGTACTATTCTGATCAGTTTAATACCTGTTACTCCCCCTTTCGGGGGAGGTGTATATGGCATGGATTTTAGGAACCGGGAGATGGATGTCAGTATATTTATGAAAATCTTAGCAGTATTCTCTAAACTGTGTGTGAGTATATGGCAGGGAATATATTTAACAATCTTCCTTTAAACTAAACCTGCAATCAAACATACATTTGCTAAGACAATAAAATTAATCTAAATATCTGAATTCTTTATTATTAGTAAATAACTATGAACATGTTGATACATAAATATTTGTAATGATTAGAATATGAGTCAATATTATATGCGTTAAAACAAAAACTATTTAAAATATGCTATGCAAAGCTCATGCCAATTTACTTTAAAACCAATCTTTCATTCAGAGCTGCATTTAAAATATTACAATGAGACCTAAAATAGCAGTTACAAACATTCAGCAATATGATTTACAGTGTTAATTTAAGCAATAGTACAATATACACTTCTATTAAAAACATCAGAAATTGTATATATTATTTATGTAAAAACCCAATTCTGAGTTATCACTCTATAGTTGTACAGATAAAATAATTTAGCAGCAAGGATTTGTTTAACCATATACAGACTGAATATAAATTACAGCTATCATGCATATATCTGTGTTAAAATATTAATTGCAACCCTTTTTCTTTTTATATATATACGTTACCAAAATGATATTCAGCTTCAAGACTTTTCCCACCTCATATAAAATAAGTGTAATTGCAATGGAAGAGGAGAAGTATGGCCCACTTTGTTTTACAGTTTGACTGTGTCCCACGCGAACAGTTTCAGTCAGTTACCAAACTCAGCAGCCAGTGTGTCTTTTTTCCCTTCTGCATACAACTTATTGTCTAATCATTGGTGTGAAATATGGGTGGCCCTTCGAAACCTTGTCCCTGCTATTGGCTTACCTTGTGAGTGTGCGTTGCTAAGGAGATGCATTCTTTAACAGCCAATCATCTCCTGGCTGTAATACCTGTGTCGCAACACTGTACCTTGTCCATCGGGTGGCAGTATTACAAACAGCCAGCACAGAACAAATGCAGCATGACAAAAAAAAATACAGCTATACATTTAAACATCTTTCTTTAAAATGTGTAATAACTACCATCATTTTCTTCATATTAATAAGTTCGCAATACCAATCGCAGCTGGGTAAGATCACATTACCTCTCTGGTCATTTTGATATGAAACATGTGTCTAACATTATTTATATTGCATTATATTAATTTATATTAAGGCAATTTAATATTACAAATTATTTTGAAATTTATGGCATTTATATATCTAATATATTTTCATATGATATAGCATGCTCTATGTCTTCGACAATCTCTGCACACATGAATTGATGCCTGCAATAGAAATGGAAACAACCGTTAGAAATGATCTAAGCATTCATATGTCTATGGTCCATATGAAATAAGATTAAGTATTTTATATATATGCACTCCAAATATGGGACCATACAAATGGTTATCCAATCTATACCAATTCTGAATCTATTTCCTACACAAATATCCCCTGCAGCAATTATCTATTTAATATGATGTGTTTAATTTCAATATATATATCATGAATCATTTTAAACATACATGGAAAACTGGCATTGTTCCCTTTGCAAAATGTATTTAATTCTATTTGTGTGACCTTCCCCCCAGCTGTGGGTCTGCAGTACGTACGTCTTACTTTGAATCTATAAAGCTTTAGGTGACAAATTCCAGAGGGCTCCCAAGCATATTCTCCACCCAAAACACAGATCATTTATTCTAAATAATCAAAGGGGTTTCCTGTAAGTACTATGCTTATCCAACTATTTTAGATTTTATCCTTTTAAGTGATCGTTTTAAATTGGGTAGACCAAATGTTTTAGAGTCATAAAACTCTGCATATAGTCAAATGAGCATGGTCACTGAGTTAGTTCCTTTTGGAAAATGTCTGTATTTTACACAGCAGGAGGTCGTGCTTCAAAAGCTAGGCTGATTTTCAATCCTGATAAACGTGTATTCACCCAGCTCCCATCTGGTAGAGGGTTGGGACCCCCTGTGGATTAGAAGCTGTGTTCAACAAATTCATGTTCAATTAATCCTGAGGTCTCATCTAACATATACAGTGTATAAAATATACATATATATACATATATATGTATACATATGTAATATTCATCATAATATTCATATACTCTGACATGGAAAAAGATGCTTGGTCGGTCCTCCTACTTCAAATTTGGGGCAGTGCACGTGCAATCTACTGTGGCACCAGATATGAGTGGTGTGTTAAGTAGTACTATTCTGATCAGTTTAATACCTGTTACTCCCCCTATCGGGGGAGCTGTATATGGCATGGATTTTAGGAACCGGGAGATGGAAAAAGATGCTTGGCCGGTCCTCCTACTTCAAATTTGTCCGAAACACAAGTGGCTGTCACAAAACAGTCCGGCCACGAGATAGATTTGATAGATACATAGATTACATAGATCAATAGATGCAATATACATTTGATAGATACGAATTACATAGATCAATAGATGCAATATACATTTGATAGATATGAATTACATAGATCAATAGATGCAATATACATTTGATAGATACGATTGATAGTTAGATAGATTTGATAGATAAATAGATAGATTTGATAGATATATAATTTCCCAGACAGAGAATTACAAGACGTGCGGTCTGGGACCCATGGTAAGGTTCCCAGAGGCAGTTGCGGCACCAGGGGAGGTGTATATGGCATGGATTTTAGGAACCGGGAGATGGAAAAAGATGCTTGGTCGGTCCTCCTACTTCAAATTTGGGGCAGTGCGCGTGCAATCTACTGTGGCACCAGATATGAGTGGTGTGTTAAGTAGTACTATTCTGATCAGTTTAATACCTGTTACTCCCCCTATCGGGGGAGGTGTATATGGCATGGATTTTAGGAACCGGGAGATGGAAAAAGATGCTTGGTCGGTCCTCCTACTTCAAATTTGGCCGAAACACAAGTGGCTGTCACAAAACAGTCTGGCCACGAGATAGATAGATTTGATAGATAGATACATAGATTACATAGATCAATAGATGCAATATACATTTGATAGATACAAGTTAAATAGATCAATAGATGCAATATACATTTGATAGATACGAATTACATAGATCAATAGATGCAATATACATTTGATAGATATGATTGATAGTTAGATAGATTTGATAGATAAATAGATAGATTTGATAGATATATAATTTCCCAGACAGAGAATTACAAGACGTGCGGTCTGGGATCCATGGTAAGGTTCCCAGAGGCAGTTGTGGCGCCAGGGGACGTGTATATGTCATGGATTTTAGGAACCGGGAGATGGAAAAAGATGCTTGGTCGGTCCTCCTACTTCAAATTTGGGGCACTGCGTGTGCAATCGTGGCCGGACTTTTAGCCGACGGCCATTTGTCCGACGGACATTTGGCCGAAACACCAGTGGCTGTCACAAAACAGTCCGGCCACGAGATAGATAGATTTGATAGATAGATAGATAGATAGATAGATAGATAGATAGATAGATACATAGATCAATAGATGCAATATACATTTGATAGATACGATTGATAGTTAGATAGATTTGATAGCTAAATAGATAGATTTGATAGATATATAATTTACCAGACAGAGAATTACAAGACGTGCGTTCTGGGATCCATGGTAAGGTTACTTCCTTTTGCACAATCGAGTACAGGTTGGGGATTGCCTTTTGTGCAAAGAAATTGTGGCCGGGTACCTTTCACTGCGGTGTCGCCTATCAGGGGACGTTTAAATGGCATGGATTTTAATAACCGGGAGATGGAAAAAGATGCTTGGACACCCAGTACAGGTCGTTCTCCTTCAGCCTTTTTATACGAGGGTCCCCGACCCTCAAAAGGCATGACAGCATGAAAGACCCCATATGCCATGACTTCCTTTTGCACAATCGAGTACAGGTATGGCATCGATTTTAGGAACCCGGAGATCATTTTTAGGAACCGGGAGATGGAAAAAGATGCTTGGACACCCAGTACAGGTCGTTCTCCTTCAGCCTTTTTATACGAGGGTCCCCGACCCTCAACAGGCATGACAGCATGAAAGACCCCATATGCCATGACTTCCTTTTGCACAATTGAGTACAGATATGGCATCAATTTTAGGAACCCAGAGATGATTTTAGGAACCGGGAGATAGAAAAAGATGCTTGGTCGGTCCGGCCACGAGATAGATAGATACATAGATTAGATAGATAGATCAATAGATGCAATAGATACATTTGATGATAGATACGATAGATAGATAGATTTGATAGATAAATAAATAGATTTGATAGATAGATAGATAGATAATTTCCCAGACAGAGAATTACAACAAGACGTGCGGTCTGGGACCCATGGTAAGGTTACTTCCTTTTGCACAATCGAGTACAGGTTGGGGATTGCCTTTTGTGCAAAGAAATTTCGGCCGTGTAGCTTCCACTGCGGTGTCCTCTATCAGGGGATGTGTATATGGCATGGATTTTAGGAACCGGGAGATGGAAAAAGATGCTTGGTCGGTCCTCCTACTTCAAATTTGGGGCACTGCGTGTGCAATCTACTGTGCCACCAGATATGAGTGGTCTGTTAAGTAGTACTATTCTTAGCAGTTTAATCCCTGTTATGTGCCTTTTTTTTGGTTTGGGTTTTGAAGCCACAGTGCACCAGAGGCCAGAAAAATTAGGCATGTACAGTACACATGCCTGAAAAACTAGGTATTGTTGCAGCCACTGCTGTAGCAGCGGCCAGAAAAATTGATGTTTGTTTGACAGTTAGAAAGTGCCCTAAAACATTGCGGCTTGAACCCTAGTTGTTGGCGGATAAGTCACGCAAGTCATCCGGCATTCGATGATAAAATACAGCAGCGTGTGGACAATTTTTAGCCCAAGGCAGCTCATCTCATCAGGCCTTTTTTACTTGAATGTATCGCCCAATGTTAGTTCCTTCGGGATCCATCCCTCATTCATTTTAATAAAGGTGAGGTAATCAAGACTTTTTTGACCTAGGCGACTTCTCTTCTCAGTGACAATACCTCCTGCTGCACTGAAGGTCCTTTCTGACAGGACAATTGAAGCGGGGCAGGCCAGAAGTTCGATTGCAAATTGGGATAGCTCAGGCCACAGGTCAAGCCTGCACACCCAGTAGTCAAGGGGTTCATCGCTCCTCAGAGTGTCGAGATCTGCAGTTAAAGCGAGGTAGTCTGCTACCTGTCGGTTGAGTCGTTCTCTGAGGCTGGATCCCGAAGGGCTGTGGCAATGCATAGGAGTTAAAAAGGTCTGCATGTCCTCCATCAACAACACATCTGGAAAGCGTCCTGTCCTTGCCGGCGTGGTCGTGGGAGGAGGAGTATTACTTTCACCTCTTCCCCTGTTAGATTCCCGTTGTGCTGTGACATCACCCTTATATGCTGTGTAAAGCATACTTTTTAATTTATTTTTGAACTGCTCCATCCTTTCCGACTTGCGGGAATTCGGTAACATTTCAGTCACTTTATGCTTATACCGGGGGTCTAGTAGCATGGACACAAAGTACAGTTCATTCTCCTTCAGCTTTTTTATACGAGTGTCCCTCAACAGACACGACTGCATGAAAAGACCCCATTTGCACAAGGTTGGATGCCGAGCTACTCATGTCCCGTTCCTCGTCCTCACTGATCTCACTGAAGGTATCTTCTTCCCCCCAGCCACGTACAACACCACGGGTACCAAATAGGTGACGAGCACCCTGGGATGCCTGTTGTGCTTGGTCTTCCTCCTCCTCCTCAAAGCCACATTCCTCCTCTGACTCCTCTTCCTCACAATCCTCTTCCTGCATTGCCGCTGGTCCAGCAAGCAAAGCTGATAAGGCTGTTTCTGGTGGGGATGCTCCAGGAAGAAAACAAATGGTATGATGCCGCTGATGGTGCCTTCGGTGCGACTGACTAGGTTTGTCACCTCCTCAAAAGGACGCATGAGCCTACAGGCATTGCGCATGAGCTTCCAGTAATGTGGCAAAAAAATTACCATCTCACCAGAGGCTGTCCTAGCACCCCGGTCATACAAATACTCGTTAACGGCTTTTTCTTGTTGGAGCAGGCGGTCGAACATTAGGAGTGTTGAATTCCAACGTGTCGGGCTGTCGCAAATCAAGCGCCTCACTGGCAGGTTGTTTCGCCGCTGGATATCTGACAAGTGCGCCATGGCCATTTAGGAACACCTGAAATGGCCACACACCTTCCTGGCCTGCCTCAGGACATCCTGTAAGCCTGGGCACTTATGAACAAAGCGTTGTACAATCAGATTACACACATGTGCCATGCACGGCACATGTGTCAACTTGCCCAATTTCAATGCCGCCACCAAATTACTTACGTTGTCAGAAACCACTTTGCCAATCTCCAGTTGGTGCGGAGTCAGCCACTGATCCACCTGTGCGTTCAGGGTGGACAGGAGTGCTGCTGCGGTGTGACTCTCTGCTTTCAGGCAAGTCAACCCCAAGACGGTGTGACACTGCCGTATCCGGGATGTGGAATAGTACCTGGGGAGCTGGGGGGGTGCTGTTGATGTGGAGCAAGATGCAGCAGCAGAAGAGGACTCAGCCGAGGAGGTTATGGAAGAGGATGGAGTAGGAGGAGTAGAGGAGGTGGCAGCAGGCCTGCCTGCAAGTCGTGGCGGTGTCACCAACTCCATTCCATGCTTGGCAGCCGTCAGCAGGTTTACCCAATGCGCAGTGTAGGTGATATACCTGCCCTGACCATGCTTTGCAGATCAGCTATCAGTGGTCAGATGGACCCTTGCCCCAACACTGTGTGCCAGACATGCCATTACTTCCTTTCGCACAATCGAGTACAGGTTGGGGATTGCCTTTTGTGAAAAGAAATTTCGCCGGGTACCTTCCACTGCGGTGTCCCAATAGCAACAAATTTTTTGAACGCCTCAGACTCCACCAGCTTGTATGGTAAAAGCTGGCGGGCTAAGACTTCAGACAAGCCATCTGTCAGACGCCGGGCAAGGGGGTGCCTTGGTGACATTGGCTTCTTTGGCTCAAACATGCCCTTGACAGACACCTGACTGTGGGCAGATGAGCAGGAACTGCTCCGGAAGAGAGACGGATTGGCGGATGGTTGAGAGGGGGCAAGGAGCACAGCAGTGGTTGACGTGGCTGAAGATGCTGGACCAGGAGGAGGATGGCGGCTTTGAGTTTGTGTGCTGCTTGTCCTCATGTGTTCATCCCATAGGCGTTTGTGATGTGAGATCATGTGCCTTCGCAAAGCAGTTGTACCTAGGTGGGTGTTGGACTTCCCACGACTCAGTTTCTTTTGGCACAGGTTGCAAATGGCATTGCTGTTGTCAGAGGCTGACACATAAAAAAAATGCCACACTGCTGAGCTCTGCGATGACGGCATTCTGGTGGTGGCAACAGCATGCGTTGGTTGGCGTGCTGTCTGGCTGACCCCGGGTGCCGATGCATGCTGTCTGACTGTGCCACTAGCTCCTTGCGATGACCTCCCCCTGCTTCCAACTCGTCTCCTCCTCCTGCTCCTCTCTGTCTCCCCATCTGAACTTTCCCCCTGTTCTTCTTCTCTTCTACCGGGCGCCCACGTGACATCCATGGAAGCATCGTCATCATCAACCCCTTCACTTGTATCTGACAACTCAACAACGGAAGCAACGGCGGGTACAACATCATCATCATCACACTGTGCGTCGTCCATGTCTGTAATGCTGCCTGACTGAGACATATCACAGTTATCTACATCCTCTGTCAATGATGGTTGCACATCACTCATTTCTTCACACTGAGGTGTACATAACTCCTCTGACAGATCAAGTGAGGCGGCTGTGGTGCTAGTGTTGGTGGTGGCGGCAGGCGGGCGAGTGGTAAGTTGAGAGGTGCCCGAAGCTAAGCTAGAGGAGAAGGATGGTGCATCAAGGTTACGAGCAGAAGCTGTAGAAGATTGGGTGTCCTGTGTTATAAAGTCAACTATTTCATCAGAACTGTTCGTGTTCATGGTACGTGGCCTAACACTGAGCATTATTCTATGGCCAAAGGGAATCACAGCACCACGACAATGACATCCCCTGTGGGTTGGCCTGCCTCTGCCTGTCATTTTTTTTCAATTAGTGCTACTATGTGTGCAAGCTACTGTGAGTGGGCACAGTATACGCTGTGAGCCTGACACAAAAAAGCAGACTGATGTTTCAAAGTCAAAATAGTTTTTTTATTTTTAAAATGTACACTTACACTACTATTAAACAAGATAATATGAGTGGTGGCACTGGACAAGTGGGCACAGTATACAGTATGCTGTGAGCCTGACACAAAAAAGCAGACTGATGTTTCACAGTCAAAATATTTTTTTGATTTTTAAATGTACACTTACACTAATATTAAACAAGATATGAGTGGTGGCACTGGGCAAGTGGGCACAGTATAAGCTGTGAGCCTGACACAAAAAAGCAGACTGATGTTTCAAAGTCAAAATATTTTTTTTATTTTTAAAATGTACACTTACACTACTATTAAACAAGATAATATGAGTGGTGGCACTGGACAAGTGGGCACAGTATACGCTGTGAGCCTGACACAAAAAAGCAGAATGATGTTTCACAGTCAAAATAGTTTTTTTATTTTTAAAATGTACACTTACACTACTATTATTAAACAAGATAATGTGAGTGGTGGCACTGGACAAGTGGGCACAGTATACGCTGTGAGCCTGACTCAAAAAAGCAGACTGATGTTTTACAGTCAAAATATTTTTTTTATTTTTAAAATGTACACTTACACTAATATTAAACAAGATATGAGTGGTGGCACTGGGCAAGTGGGCACAGTATAAGCTGTGAGCCTGACACAAAAAAGCAGACTGATGTTTCAAAGTCAAAATATTTTTTTTATTTTTAAAATGTACACTTACACTACTATTAAACAAGATAATATGAGTGGTGGCACTGGACAAGTGGGCACAGTATACGCTGTGAGCCTGACACAAAAAAGCAGAATGATGTTTCACAGTCAAAATAGTTTTTTTATTTTTAAAATGTACACTTACACTACTATTATTAAACAAGATAATGTGAGTGGTGGCACTGGACAAGTGGGCACAGTATACGCTGTGAGCCTGACTCAAAAAAGCAGACTGATGTTTTACAGTCAAAATATTTTTTTTATTTTTAAAATGTACACTTACACTACTATTAAACAAGATAATATGAGTGGTGGCACTGGACAAGTGGGCACAGTATACGTTGTGAGCCTGACACAAAAAAGCAGACTGATGTTTCACAGTCAAAATAGTTTTTTTATTTTTAAATGTACACTTACACTACTATTAAACAAGATATGAGTGGTGGCACTGGGCAAGTAGGCACAGTATATGCTGTGAGACTGACACACAGGCTGGCAGTGGCAGGCTGGCCTGGCAACTGAAATGAGATTACACTAGCAGACTGATGTAAAAGTTTTTTTAAATTTTTTTTACACTAATGTTACACCAGATATGAGTGGTGGCACTGAGCAAGTAGGCACAGTATATGCTGTGAGCCTGACACACAGGCTGGCAGTGGCAGGCAGGCAACTGCTATTAGATTACACTAGCAGACTGATGTAAAAGTTTTTTTTTTTTTTTAAATTTACACTACTGTTACACCAGATATGACTGGTGGTGGCACTGAGCAAGTAGGCACAGTATATGCTGTGAGCCTGACACACAGGCTGGCAGTGGCAGGCTGGCCTGGCAACTGAAATTAGATTACACTAGCAGACTGATGTAAAAGTTTTTTTTTTTTAAATTTACACTAATGTTACACCAGATATGAGTGGTGGCACTAAGCAAGTAGGCACAGTATATGCTGTGAGCCAGACACACAGGCTGGCAGTGGCAGGCAGGCAAATGCTATTAGATTACACTAGCAGACTGATGTAAAAGTTTTTTAAAAATTTGTTTACACTACTGTTACACCAGATATGACTGCTGGTGGCACTGAGCAAGTAGGCACAGTATATGCTGTGAGACTGACACACAGGCTGGCAGTGGCAGGCTGGCCTGGCAAATGAAATTAGATTACACTAGCAGACTGATGTAAAAGTTTTTTTTTTTTTAAATTTACACTAATGTTACACTAGATATGAGTGGTGGCACTGAGCAAGTAGGTACAGTATATGCTGTGAGCCTGACACACGCTGACAGGCAGGCAAATTAAATTAGATTACAAAGAAAAAAAAAAAGACTGATGTTCTAGCCCTAAAAAGGGCTTTTTGGGGTGCTGTCCTTACAGCAGAGATCAGATGAGTCCTTCAGGACTGTAGTGGACACTGAATACACTAGCCTAGCTATCAATTTCCCTATAAAATAAGCAGCAGCTACACTATCCCTCCTCTCACTAAGAATGCAGGATCAGAATGAATCTAAAATGGCTGCTGCCCAGGAGCTGGTAGGGTCTGTGAGGGAGTGTCCGCTGCTGATTGGCTGAAATGTGTCTGCAGTGCAGACTGTGAGATACAGGGTCAAAGTTTACTACATCGCATATGTTCGCCCGCCGCGGAAAACGCGAACAAGCTATGTTCGCCGGGAACTGTTCTCCTGCGAACTGTTCGTGACATCACTAATTAACACTATCACATAACAGTTACACAATATATATTATTAACACTAGCACATAACAGTTACACAATATATATTATTAACACTAGCACATAACAGTTACACAATATATATTATTAACACTAGCACATAACAGCTACACAATATATATATATATATATATATATATATATATATATATATATATATATATATATATATATATATATATAGATAGATAGATAGATAGATAGATAGATAGATAGATGGATAGATAGATAGATAGATAGATATAATATTAACACTAGCACATAACAGTTACACAATATATATTATTAACACTAGCACATAACAGCTATACAATATATATTATTAACACTAGCACATAACAGCTACACAATATATATTATTAACACTAGCACATAACAGTTACATAATATATATTACTAACACTAGTACATAACAGCTACACAATATATATTATTAACACTAGCACATAACAGCTACACAATATATATATATATATATATATATATATATATATATATATATATATATATATATATATATATATAGATAGATAGATAGATAGATAGATAGATAGATAGATAGATAGATAGATAGATAGATAGATAGATGGATAGATAGATAGATATAATATTAACACTAGCACATAACAGTTACACAATATATATTATTAACACTAGCACATAACAGCTATACAATATATATTATTAACACTAGCACATAACAGCTACACAATATATATTATTAACACTAGCACATAACAGTTACATAATATATATTACTAACACTAGTACATAACAGCTACACAATATATATTATTAACACTAGCACATAACAGCTACACAATATATATTACTAACACTAGTACATAACAGCTACACAAAATATATTATTAACACTAGCACAGGAGTGGGACTTCCGGTAGGAGGAGACTCGAGCATAGCATGGTTTTACGTTATACTATACTGAGTTGAAAATTATGTGATAACTTGTTTTCCTCTCTTCTCTTTTTTTCCTTTTTTTTGGGGGGGAACTGTTAACTTGCTGAGTAAGTTCTTTGTTGGATTTCTTAAAGTATTCTGAGCTCTCTAACAAATAATAGACGAAGGGGGGTAGTTATCAAGCCGTCTACTTTTCTGGCTTCGCCGGGCCAATACGCCCGCCTAAGCTCGCCTCACATCGCCGCAGCGGACCTGAAAAAGTACGCCTAAGTTATCAAATAAAGCTGTCAAAAAGCCGCGGGGCGATGAGCAGCGGACTGTGACAGTTATCACTCATCCGATCTCGCTGCCCTTCGGCTTTTTCCCAGCTTTATTGCTAGCCTGTCACTAAGCACTCACACTAAACTACACTGTTCTATCCCTATACCGGCGCCCCCGGAGCCCCCGCAACTAAATCAAGTTATTAACCCCTAAACTGCCGCTCCTAGACCCTCTCGCAACTCTGATAAATGTATTAACCCCTAAACCGCCGCTCCCGGACACCGCTGCCACCTACAGTATACCTAGTAACCCCTATCCTGCCCCCCCTACACCGTCGCCCTCTATTATAAAATTATTAACCCCTATCCTGCTGATCCCGCACCTCTCCGCAACTAAATAAATAGTTTAACCCCTAAAACGCCGCTCCCTGAACCCGCCACAACCTATATTAAACCTATTAACCCCTATCCTGCCCCCCCTACACCGTCGCCACCTATAATAAATTTAATAACCCCTAATCTGCCCCCCCTACACCGTCACCACCTATAATAAATTTATTAACCCCTAATCTGCCCCCCACTACACCGCCGCCACTGTAATAAAATTATTAACCCCTAAACCTAAGTCTAACCCTAACGCCCCCCTAACTTAAATATTAATTAAATAAATCTAAATAAATTAACTCTTATTAACTAAATGAATCCTATTTAAAACTAAATACTTATCTTTAAAATAAACCCTAATATAGCTACAATATAAATAATAATTATATTCTAGCTATCTTAGGATTTATTTGTATTTTACAGGCAACTTTCAATTTATTTTAACCAGGTACAATAGCTATTAAATAGTTATTAACTATTTAATAGCTTACCTAGCTAAAATAAAGAGAAATTTACCTGTTAAATAAATCCTAACCTAAGTTACAATTACACCTAACACTACACTATACTTTAATAAATTATTCCTATTTAAAACTAAATACTTACCTGTAAAATAAACCCTAATATAGCTACAATATAATTAATAATTATATTATAGCTATCTTAGGATTTATATTTATTTTACAGGTAACTTTGTATTTATTTTAGCTAGTTAGAATAGTTATTAAATAGTTATTAACTATTTAATAACTACCTAGCTAAAAGAAATACAAAATTACCTGTAAAATAAATCCTAACTTAAGTTACAATTAAACCTAATACTACACTATCATTAAATTAATTAAATAAACTACCTACAAATAACTACAATTAAATACAGTTACATAAACTAACTAAAGTACAAAAAATAAAAAAAATAAGTTACAAACATGTTAAAAATATTACAACAATTTTAAGCTACTTACACCTAATCTAAGCCCCCTAATAAAATAACAAACCCCCCCAAAATAAAAAAAATGCCCTACCCTATTCTAAATTAAATACATTTCAAAGCTCTTTTACCTTACCAGCCCTTAAAAGGGCCATTTGTGGGGGCATGCCCCAAAGAAAACAGCTCTTTTGCCTGTAAAAGAAAAATACAACCCCCCCCCCAACATTAAAACCCACCACCCACATACCCCTAATCTAACCCAAACCCCCCTTACAAAAACCTAACACTAATCCCCTGAAGATCATCCTACCTTTAGTTGTCTTCACTCAGCCGAGCCACCGATGGAACTGAAGAGGACATCCGGAGTGGAAGAAGTTAATCCTCCAAGCGGCGCTGAAGAAATCTTCCATCCGATGAAGTCATCATCCAGGCGGCGCTGAAGAAAAGTCTTCGATCTGGCCGATGTCATCTTCAAAGAGGCGCTGAAGAGGTCTTCTATCCGGGCGAAGTCATCTTCCAAGCCGGGTCTTGAATCTTCCTTCCGCCGACGCGGAACCACCTTCTTCACCGACGGACTACGACGAATGACGGCTCCTTTAAGGGACGTCATCCAAGATGGCGTCCCCTCAATTCCGATTGGCTGATAGGATTCTATCAGCCAATCGGAATTAAGGTAGGAAAATTCTGATTGGCTGATGGAATCAGCCAATCAGATTCAAGTTCAATCCGATTGGCTGATCCAATCAGCCAATCAGATTGAGCTCGCATTCTATTGGCTGATCGGAAAAGCCAATAGAATGCGAGCTCAATCTGATTGGCTGATTCCATCAGCCAATCAGATTTTTCCTACCTTAATTCCGATTGGCTGATAGAATCCTATCAGCCAATCGGAATTGAGGGGACGCCATCTTGGATGACGTCCCTTAAAGGAGCCGTCATTCGTCGTAGTCCGTCGGTGAAGAAGGTGGTTCCGCGTCGGCGGAAGGAAGATTCAAGACCCGGCTTGGAAGATGACTTCGCCCGGATAGAAGACCTCTTCAGCGCCTCTTTGAAGATGACATCGGCCAGATCGAAGACTTTTCTTCAGCGCCGCCTGGATGATGACTTCATCGGATGGAAGATTTCTTCAGCGCCGCTTGGAGGATTAACTTCTTCCACTCCGGATGTCCTCTTCAGTTCCATCGGTGGCTCGGCTGAGTGAAGACAACTAAAGGTAGGATGATCTTCAGGGGATTAGTGTTAGGTTTTTGTAAGGGGGGTTTGGGTTAGATTAGGGGTATGTGGGTGGTGGGTTTTAATGTTGGGGGGGGGTTGTAGTTTTCTTTTACAGGCAAAAGAGCTGTTTTCTTTGGGGCATGCCCCCACAAATGGCCCTTTTAAGGGCTGGTAAGGTAAAAGAGCTTTGAAATTTATTTAATTTAGAATAGGGTAGGGCATTTTTTTATTTTGGGGGGGTTTGTTATTTTATTAGGGGGCTTAGATTAGGTGTAAGTAGCTTAAAATTGTTGCAATATTTTTAACATGTTTGTAACTTATTTTTTTATTTTTTGTAACTTAGCTTTTTTTTATTTTTTGTACTTTAGTTAGTTTATGTAATTGTATTTAATTGTAGTTATTTGTAGGTAGTTTATTTAATTAATTTAATGATAGTGTAGTATTAGGTTTAATTGTAACTTAAGTTAGGATTTATTTTACAGGTAATTTTGTATTTCTTTTAGCTAGGTAGTTATTAAATAGTTAATAACTATTTAATAACTATTCTAACTAGCTAAAATAAATACAATGTTACCTGTAAAATAAATATAAATCCTAAGATAGCTATAATATAATTATTAATTATATTGTAGCTATCTTAGGGTTTATTTTACAGGTAAGTATTTATTTTTAAATAGGAATAATTTATTAAAGTATAGTGTAGTGTTAGGTGTAATTGTAACTTAGGTTAGGATTTATTTTACAGGTAAATTTCTCTTTATTTTAGCTAGGTAAGCTATTAAATAGTTAATAACTATTTAATAGCTATTGTACCTGGTTAAAATAAATTGAAAGTTGCCTGTAAAATACAAATAAATCCTAAGATAGCTAGAATATAATTATTATTTATATTGTAGCTATATTAGGGTTTATTTTAAAGGTAAGTATTTAGTTTTAAATAGGATTCATTTAGTTAATAAGAGTTAATTTATTTAGATTTATTTAATTAATATTTAAGTTAGGGGGCGTTAGGGTTAGGGTTAGACTTAGGTTTAGGGGTTAATAATTTTATTACAGTGGGGGGCAGGATAGGGGTTAATAAATTTATTATAGGTGGCAACGGTGTAGGGGGGGCAGGATAGGGGTTAATACATTTAATATAGGTTGCGGCGGGTTCAGGGAGCGGCGGTTTAGGGGTTAATACATTTATTATAGTTGCGGTGGGCTCCGGGAGTGGCGGTTTAGGGGTTCATATGTATAGAGTAGCTTGCGGTGGGCTCCGGGAGCGGCGGTTTAGGGGTTAATACATATATTATAGTTGCGGCGCGGACCGGGAGCGGCGGTTTAGGGGTTAACATATTTATTATAGCTTGCGGTGGGCTCCGGGAGCGGCGGTTTAGGGGGTAATACATTTATTTAGTTGCGGCGGTGTAGGGGGGACAGATTAGTGGTGTTTAGACTCGGGGTACATGTTATTAACTATTTAATAACTACCTAGCTAAAAGAAATACAAAATTACCTGTAAAATAAATCCTAACTTAAGTTACAATTAAACCTAATACTACACTATCATTAAATTAATTAAATAAACTACCTACAAATAACTACAATTAAATACAATTACATAAACTTACTAAAGTACAAAAAATAAAAAAAGCTAAGTTACAAAAAATAAAAAAATAAGTTACAAACATGTTAAAAATATTACAACAATTTTAAGCTACTTACACCTAATCTAAGCCCCCTAATAAAATAACAAACCCCCCCAAAATAAAAAAAAATGCCCTACCCTATTCTAAATTAAATACATTTCAAAGCTCTTTTACCTTACCAGCCCTTAAAAGGGCCATTTGTGGGGGCATGCCCCAAAGAAAACAGCTCTTTTGCCTGTAAAAGAAAAATACAACCCCCCCCCCAACATTAAAACCCACCACCCACATACCCCTAATCTAACCCAAACCCCCCTTACAAAAACCTAACACTAATCCCCTGAAGATCATCCTACCTTTAGTTGTCTTCACTCAGCCGAGCCACCGATGGAACTGAAGAGGACATCCGGAGTGGAAGAAGTTAATCCTCCAAGCGGCGCTGAAGAAATCTTCCATCCGATGAAGTCATCATCCAGGCGGCGCTGAAGAAAAGTCTTCGATCCGGCCGATGTCATCTTCAAAGAGGCGCTGAAGAGGTCTTCTATCCGGGCGAAGTCATCTTCCAAGCCGGGTCTTGAATCTTCCTTCCGCCGACGCGGAACCACCTTCTTCACCGACGGACTACGACAAATGACGGCTCCTTTAAGGGACGTCATCCAAGATGGCGTCCCCTCAATTCCGATTGGCTGATAGGATTCTATCAGCCAATCGGAATTAAGGTAGGAAAATTCTGATTGGCTGATGGAATCAGCCAATCAGATTCAAGTTCAATCCGATTGGCTGATCCAATCAGCCAATCAGATTGAGCTCGCATTCTATTGGCTGATCGGAAAAGCCAATAGAATGCGAGCTCAATCTGATTGGCTGATTCCATCAGCCAATCAGATTTTTCCTACCTTAATTCCGATTGGCTGATAGAATCCTATCAGCCAATCAGAATTGAGGGGACGCCATCTTGGATGACGTCCCTTAAAGGAGCCGTCATTCGTCGTAGTCCGTCGGTGAAGAAGGTGGTTCCGCGTCGGCGGAAGGAAGATTCAAGACCCGGCTTGGAAGATGACTTCGCCCGGATAGAAGACCTCTTCAGCGCCTCTTTGAAGATGACATCGGCCAGATCGAAGACTTTTCTTCAGCGCCGCCTGGATGATGACTTCATCGGATGGAAGATTTCTTCAGCGCCGCTTGGAGGATTAACTTCTTCCACTCCGGATGTCCTCTTCAGTTCCATCGGTGGCTCGGCTGAGTGAAGACAACTAAAGGTAGGATGATCTTCAGGGGATTAGTGTTAGGTTTTAGTAAGGGGGGTTTGGGTTAGATTAGGGGTATGTGGGTGGTGGGTTTTAATGTTGGGGGGGGTTGTATTTTTCTTTTACAGGCAAAAGAGCTGTTTTCTTTGGGGCATGCCCCCACAAATGGCCCTTTTAAGGGCTGGTAAGGTAAAAGAGCTTTGAAATTTATTTAATTTAGAATAGGGTAGGGCATTTTTTTATTTTGGGGGGGTTTGTTATTTTATTAGGGGGCTTAGATTAGGTGTAAGTAGCTTAAAATTGTTGCAATATTTTTAACATGTTTGTAACTTATTTTTTTATTTTTTGTAACTTAGCTTTTTTTATTTTTTGTACTTTAGTTAGTTTATGTAATTGTATTTAATTGTAGTTATTTGTAGGTAGTTTATTTAATTAATTTAATGATAGTGTAGTATTAGGTTTAATTGTAACTTAAGTTAGGATTTATTTTACAGGTAATTTTGTATTTCTTTTAGCTAGGTAGTTATTAAATAGTTAATAACTATTTAATAACTATTCTAACTAGCTAAAATAAATACAAAGTTACCTGTAAAATAAATATAAATCCTAAGATAGCTATAATATAATTATTAATTATATTGTAGCTATCTTAGGGTTTATTTTACAGGTAAGTATTTATTTTTAAATAGGAATAATTTATTAAAGTATAGTGTAGTGTTAGGTGTAATTGTAACTTAGGTTAGGATTTATTTTACAGGTAAATTTCTCTTTATTTTAGCTAGGTAAGCTATTAAATAGTTAATAACTATTTAATAGCTATTGTACCTGGTTAAAATAAATTGAAAGTTGCCTGTAAAATACAAATAAATCCTAAGATAGCTAGAATATAATTATTATTTATATTGTAGCTATATTAGGGTTTATTTTAAAGGTAAGTATTTAGTTTTAAATAGGATTCATTTAGTTAATAAGAGTTAATTTATTTAGATTTATTTAATTAATATTTAAGTTAGGGGGCGTTAGGGTTAGGGTTAGACTTAGGTTTAGGGGTTAATAATTTTATTACAGTGGGGGGCAGGATAGGGGTTAATAAATTTATTATAGGTGGCGACGGTGTAGGGGGGGCAGGATAGGGGTTAATACATTTAATATAGGTTGCGGCGGGTTCAGGGAGTGGCGGTTTAGGGGTTAATACATTTATTATAGTTGCGGTGGGCTCCGGGAGTGGCGGTTTAGGGGTTCATATGTATAGAGTAGCTTGCGGTGGGCTCCGGGAGCGGCGGTTTAGGGGTTAATACATATATTATAGTTGCGGCGCGGACCGGGAGCGGCGGTTTAGGGGTTAACATATTTATTATAGCTTGCGGTGGGCTCCGGGAGCGGCGGTTTAGGGGGTAATACATTTATTTAGTTGCGGCGGTGTAGGGGGGACAGATTAGTGGTGTTTAGACTCGAGGTACATGTTAGGGTGTTAGGTGTAGACAGCTCCCATAGAAATCAATGGGATGTCTGTCAGCAGCGAACTTGTACTTTCGCTATGGTCAGACTCCCATTGATTCCTATGGGATCCGCTGCCTCCAGGGGTGGCGGATTGAAAACCAGGTACGCTGGGCCGTAAAAGTGCCGAGCGTACCTGCTAGTTTTTTGATAACTAGCAAAAGTAGTGAGAATGTGCCGCACTTGTGTGCGGAACATCTGGAGTGACGTAAGAATCGATCTGTGTCGGACTGAGTCCGGCGGATCGATGCTTACGTCACAAAATTCTACTTTTGCCGGTCTCGAGCCTTTGATAACTAAGGCGTATCAGCCTCGCCACAAATACGCTGCGGAATTCCAGCGTATTTGAGGTTGACGGCTTGATAACTAGGCCCCGAAGTATGTAGCACTATACTTAGCTTTTTACTATACTGAGTAAGGAATTGCTAAGAAACTCAATCACAGTTATTAGTCTACGTTAAAGCTAGACACCTAACTTTCATTGAACCTGTTTCATATTTGTTATCAGTTAGAAAAGAGGTTAAATATAGTAATTTTCCTGTGTATATGACTTAATTTATACTACTAGATGTTGTACTAGTTCCACATAGCATTAGACTGCATATGAGTGTCTCTTATTCAAATAATTTATTGGCTAAATTAGCACCCAGATCTAAATTTGGCCAGAGTTTTCTTTTTATGCTTGCTGTATTGGGTTTCCGACCTACGTATCTGTCTTTTTATTCTTTTCCATTATTTTATTTTCTCTCGCATTCAAAACTTTTCTCCTCTTTTTTTTTCTCTCTTTCCCTTTTTTTTTGTCATTTGGACACTTTAACACGTAAACACATTGATGAAAGATATCTCTCACTTTAAACACCAGTAATGCCACCTAAAAGTAAGGATAGGAAACCCAGGAATAGCTTGGAATCTAGCTCTGATGCCAAAATGGAGTCTAATATCGTCAATATCAGTAAATTGGATATAACTGAAATTTCTAAACAAGTGGCTCAGATATTACTGCCACAATTTGATCAAATTAAAAATGAGCTATCTTCAATCTCTGTTGAGATGAGAAATTTTACCACCAGGCTTTCTGAAGCAGAAGCTAGAATCTCTGACATTGAAGATACCTCTATTAAACAGGACCAACTTATTCAAGATCACGCTAGTATAATTGCTGAGCTCACTTATAAACTTGAGGACCTAGAAAACAGGTCATGTCAGAATAACGTAAAAGTAATTGGTCTTCCCGAGAGTCCGGCCTTCCAAGATCTGATTTATTTTGCTTCTATAGCGTTGCCCCAATTACTTGGGATTAATTTACATGAGCGCACAATCTCGGTGGAAAGAGCACATAGGATAGGCCTGTTAAAAAGTGTACCTGAGAACAGTATCTAAAAAAGACCTATTATGATCAAATACTTAAACTTTCAGGATAAAGTGAATATTTTGAGAGCATATATGAAAATGCAAAAAGTAGAAGTTGACCATAATAAATTACTGCTGTTTCAAGATTTTTCAGCACAGACAGCGGCAAAGCATAAAGAAATGGCCCCATACTGTACCACAATGATTAACTTAGGACTCTCTGCAAGACTTATTTATCCGGCTAAAATTAAAGTTTTTCTTGAGAATGAAATAATCACTTTAGGAAATCCCCAGAAGGCTTTTAAATGTATCAATAATCACAAGTCTGACAGGGAATTGAATATGCCTCTTCCCCCCTCCCAGTAATTTTACATTTCTTGAGTATTTTATGTATATATAGATATGGCGAACACTATGTATGTTATTGGTTGTTTTTTTTCTATAACTTTTTTGATCTTATTTTTTCCTGCAGTTTGTGGTCTGAGAGGCGTGATTTGGGGGGTCTTTTTTCTCCCCTTCCCTCATCCCCTCTCTCTCCACTGTATCTTGTCGGATATTTTGGGTCAATAATTCATTATGACTAAAGTTAAGATTATTTCTTGGAATAAGGTGGTATCTCGAACCCTATGAAAAGGAAACAGTTTTTTTGCCAGCTTAAAAAGAGTAGGGCCGATATAGCTTTCCTACAGGAGACCCACCTTTCTGAAGCCGAGGACAATAAACTTAGGATGCATTGGGTAGGGGAAGTCATCGCCACCCCGTGTACCTCACGTAAGTGTGGTGTGGCCATTCTGTTTAGGCCGGGAATAGAATATCAAATTACATATCAGGAATTGGATCCTAAGCAGCGATTTATTATTTTAAATATAAGCATTGGAAATAGGTTACTTACCTTTTGTAATGTATACGGGCCCAATAATATGGATGAGTCCTTTTGGGAACATTTTAAAATAAATAAATTAGTACAGCATGCTAATTCCAACTTAATTGTCGCTGGTGATTTTAATATGGTGTTTAATAGTATTGACAGATCTCGCAATGTGGGTGATTGTTGGTCAAGGCTAAGTAAAAAAACTCCAAGACCTCTATAAACCTTGGTGGGGAAAAATAATGAGTACAGCTGTATACTCACAAGCGAAGATCCACATCCAGTGCAATAATCAACAAACCGAGGCTTCAGAGCCGCTCGGCTGACTCAATCAACCTGGGAAGACAGCTGGACTGTGGTAGGTCTACTAGAATCCAACTGGTCGGAAGTAATCCATAAGCCAATGATCCAAGAGCAAGGCACAGATAAAAAGATTTATTTTAAAACAGATTAATACAGGTTAAGATTTATTTTAAAAAGGTTAAAAGATTTATTTTAAAACAGGTAACCACTGTATTTTAATCTGTTTTAAAATAAATGTTTTTATATGTGCCTTGCTCTTTAATCATTGGCTTATGGGTCACTTCCGACCAGTTGGATTCTAGTAGACCTACCACAGCCCAGCTGTCTTCCCAGGTTGATTGAGTCAGCCGAGCGGCTCTGAAGCCTCGGTTTGTCGATTATTGCACTGGATGTGCATCTTCGCTTGTGAGTATACAATACAGGGAAGCAGTAGCTACATTACAAAATAACAAAGAGTTGGTTATTCGCCAGTCAGATAAGGGAGGTAGTGTTGTTTTGATTGACAAAGATATCTACATTAAAGAGGCATTGAGACAACTAGAGGATCCCGAAGCCTACATGGGACTATCTAGGGACCCCACAACACAGTATAAGGCTATTCTAAGGGACCTGTTGGATGATGGTATGGAGATGGGCATTATTGATGAACAGACATATGATTGTCTACTGGTAGACTGTCCTGTAATGCCCATCTTCCACCATCTACCAAAGGTCCATAAAAGCCTGGTGGATGTACAGGGAAGGCCCATTGTGGCAGGAATTGGCTCCCTATTGGAGCCGCTGTCCAAGTGGGTGGACCAATTTCTCCAACCGTTGGTCCAGAAATTGCCAAGTTTTGTAAGAGATACCACCCATGTGCTCTCTAGGCTAGAAGATGTCTCTTGGGAGGAGGGGTATAGTTGGATCACCATTGATGTGGTGCCCCTGTACTCCTCCATACCCCATGAGTATGGCCTACAAGCAATATCATATTTCCTAAGAAAGGAGACTGATTTATCCCTCCAATACAGGGATTTTGTACTGAGAGCGGTTGACTTTTTACTCAAACATAATTTCTTTATGTTTGAGAGTAAGTATTACCTTCAGAGGCGTGGAACCGCTATGGGGGCCAAGTTTGCCCCCTCCTACGCCAACCTGTTCATGGGTTGGTGGGAGCGGTTCCATGTCTTTGGGGGTAATAGAGATAACACTAAATACATTGTCAAGTATCTACGCTTTATTGATGACCTGCTGGTTATCTGGTCAGGCAATCAAGATCAAGTAAACAAATTAGTTGATATGTTTAATGCCAACAATGTAGGTCTGAGATTCACCTTTGAGTGGAACCAGACTAGTATCAACTATTTGGATGTAACATTGAAATTTGATGTTGACACCAGGGGAGTATTCTCTACTCTCTATAGAAAGCCTATCTCCGGGAACACGCTGCTGCATGCGAAAAGCAGTCATCCCAGGCATGTTTTTAAAGGCATTGCAAAAGGCCAGTTCATGCGGTTAAAAAGAAACTGTTCCCGGAGAGAGGACTTTCTGGAGGAGAGTGAAGATTTGAAATCCAGGCTGATGGCCAGGGGTTACCCCAAAAGATTGGTTAATAAGACCTTTTCGGAAGTCTCAGTGATGGACAGGATAAGTGTCCATGGACGCCAAAGAGACAGTAAATTTTTAAATCCCCCCTCTGCAAAAATTAAACCCACTTTGGTGACGGCTTATTCCAATCAGTTTAATAAAGTCTGTAAGGTGATTGAGAAGAATCTGCCTATCCTTCGTGGGGATACAGGACTACGTGAAATTATGGATGATGGCTGCAATTTCATCTATAAACGTAATTTGACGTTGGGAAACATTCTATCCCCTAGTATGTTGCCCCAACAAGACAGTGGTAGTTCATGGCTGAGGGTCAAAGGAACTTACAAATGTGGCAAAAAGGCATGCAAGTCATGTGACCACATGTTTGTTTCCAAAACCTTCATTTCAGCACGAACATCAGAAGTTTTTGACACTAGGGGTTGCATTAAATGTGGCAGCAAGTTTGTCATATATTTAATTGAGTGCACCCAGTGTAACAAACAATATGTGGGCAGAACCACTAGGTCCGTGGGCAAACGAATCAGGGAACACCTTTCTTATATCTCCCAGGAGAGGGCTGTTTCAGCTTTGTCCAGACATTTTTTGGAAGTTCATTTGGGAGATGTTGGAACCCTCAGGTGGCAGGCTATTGAGTTAGTGTCTAGACCACCAAGGGGGGGGGATAAATTCCATATCCTCTCCAGACAAGAGATTTATTGGATACACAGGCTTGATAGCCTGGTACCTGGGGGTTTTAATTCCGAATTTGACATCATAAATTATTGGCATAGATAGTGTTTACTTAATGTCTATATCAGATTAAAACATGTGGGTACATTGATCCTTACATGCCTTTACCTTAATGAGATCATTAATATGGATTACTAGTAGCTCACCAGAGGTAATCTGGGTTTGAGACAACTATTGGTTAATACAGGGAGATGGTTTAGTCTATATTTATGACACCATCTATATTTCTCCCCAGTTCCCTATATTAATAATAAGAACAACATTAACTATTAGTTCATCAATACTTTCCACTTTGTTCTCACTAGGTCCTTTTTCCATCTATTATGGTCTTCTACCTGACCTATATGTAGATTTAAATTCATAAGCACATATGTGTTAAATTGGTGTTTTTTTGGCATTACAGATTTAAACTATTCACGGTCCCTTTTTCATGGTCTTTTACCTAACCTACATGTAGATTTATATCTATATTCATAGGCACATATGTGTTAAATTGGTGTTTCTGCATTACAAATTATAACTATTTATCTTAACAGCTCATTTACAATATTGTAAAGTTATTAGTTCTTGGCATGGTTTTTTGTTTAACTTATATGCTGATTTAAACATATATGCACATACGTGCTAAATGGTGTTTCTGCAATATTAGTTATAACTATTTATCTTAACCGCCATACTCACAGTATTGTTAATGCTTGTTGACCTTATTCTTATGCCCATTGTTAGCTTTTGTATATATATAAATGATAATGTATCCCTTTTCTCAACAGCTTTGAGTAATGTGTGTGTTTTTAATCATGTTTCTATACCCCTCCCCTTAGGGGAGTGGTTAACAGGTATATCAGGTGCTCATTCTGAACACCTGTTATGTGTCTATGACTACGGCCACACTGAGCCGAAACCGGTCAGACTTCACTTTTTGTTCTCTTAGCTGAGTTTAACTTTTTTGTGCATGTTTTATCCCATGGAGTGTCCATAATAAAGATTTACTTTTATCTTTTTTACCTCGGATTCTGAGTGACTTTATCTCTTGCCGTGGACGAGTATTGGATTATCTCTTTTTTACATACAATACAGCTGTACTCATTGTTTTTCCCCACCGTTTGCACTTTATAGTACACCATCAGGTGCCTCTTTCTCTCCTGTCTTCCAGGATACCACTTTTGTTACAGTGCTAGTTCATGTGGACCATATAGATAACATTGTACTCACTCCCATGGAGTTATTTATGAGTCAGCACTGATTGGCTAAAATGCAAGTCTGTCAAAAGCACTGAGATAAGAGGAAATTCTGCAGAGGCTTAAATACAAGGTAATCACATAAGTAATGTGTATTAATATCGCAGTGTTGGTTATGCAAAACTGGGGAATGGGTAATAAAGGGATTATCTATCTTTTTAAACAATATAAATTCTGGAGCAGACTGTCCCTTTAACTCAAACCAGAGATTAGGATTATTGGAAATTCTAATACCTAAATATTTAATCACTTTGGAAACTATTTTAAAAGGAGTTTTTTTTTTCTTACAGAGTTATGGGCCAGAGTATTTCTGATTTAGATTTGTTCAATTTCATAGTAACATAGTAGATGAGGTTGAAAAAAGACTGAAGTCCATCGAGTTCAACCAATACAAATCTAAAATATATACAAAAAGCTTCAGTAAATCTTAAATAATCCCACTAAAAGGTGACCCATTTAATACTAGCAATCATATCCATGAATTTTGTTTATAGACAGAAATGTATCCAAAACATTTTAAAATGTATCTAGGGTATTGGCATTCACTACCTCCTTTGGTAATGAGTTCCAAAATTTTATTGCTCTTACAGTGAAAAAACGTTTCCGTTGCAGGAGATTAAATCTCCTTTCCTCCAACCTTAAATTGTGACCTCTGGTCACAAACAATTTTCTTGGAATAAACAGCGCTTCTGCCATCTTTGTATATGGGCCTTGAATATATTTATATAAAGTAATCATGTCACTCCTCATAGGTTAAATTATCCAATCCCCTTATTAGCTTTGTGGCCCTTCTCTGAACTTTTTCTAGTTCTGCAATATCTTTTTTTGCGATCGGTCTCCAGAACTGCACTCCATACTCAAGGTGAGGTCTTACCAGGGCTTTATATAGTGACAGAATAATGCTTTCCTCCCTTGAGTCAATGCCTCTTTTAATACATGCTAGTATCTTATTAGCCTTTGAAGCTGCTGCCCTGCATTGTGCACCCATCTTTAGCTTGTTATCTATTACTACTCCCAAATCCCTTTCCTCCTGTGTTTGGCTAAATCTAGTCCCATTTAAATAATACGTTGCCTGCTTATTTTTACTTCCAAAATGTAGAACCTTGCATTTTCTCGTATTAAATCTAATTTTCCATTTACCGGCCCATACTTCTAATTTTTGCAGGTCCCTTTGTCGCTATTTAATCCTAGCTCCAAGTCATTTATAAAAATATTAAAAAGAATAGGGCCCAGCACTGATCCCTGATTGGGTACTCCATTGATTACCTTTGTCCAATCTGAGTATGATCCATTTACTACTACTCGTTGCTCCCTATCTTTAATCCAGTTATTTATCCACAAACTAACATTTTCAGATATTCCCAGTCCCTTAATTTTGTGCATTAATCTCTCATGTGGCACTGTATCAAACGCCTTTGCAAAATCTAAGTACATCACATCAACTGATTCCCCTTTATCTATATTTTTGCTTACTTCCTCATAGAATCTAATTAGATTAGTTTGACATGATCTATTTCTCATAAAACCATGCTGATTAGAACTCATAATCTTGTTTACACGAATATGCTCATCAATATAATCCCTTATAATCCCTTCAAATATCTTCCTCACTATTGATGTCAGACTAACTGGTCTATAGCTTCCTGGATCATCCCTACTTCCCTTTTTGAAGAGGCACCACATCAGCTTTACGCCAATCCTTGGGTACCATGCCTGAGGATAATGAGTCTTGAAAAATTAAGAGTAGAGGTTTGTCTATAACAGTGCTAAATTCCCTCAACACCCTTGGGTGTATTCCATCTGGGCCTGGAGTTTTATTTACCTTAATATTATCCAATTTGTTCCTGATATCCTCTATACATAACCCAATTAATGGTATGGGCTGGCATGTTCTATTTTGTTCCAAAGTATCATCCAATGGTTCCTCTCTTGTGTATACTGAAGAAAAAAACTGGTTTAGTATCTCAGCCTTCTCCCTGTCACTGTTAATCATGCTACCCTCCCCGCATTTTTTTTTTTTATTGAGGTTTCAGAAAAAGAAATTGTTACAGACAATTGAAGGTAAAGTATGATGACATACAAGAAAATAGAACTCAATACAACACAATATCCACAGTATCAGGATTCAAGATAGTGTCTGCAAATTAACCAACTTAAATTAAACCTCAGTTTTACATTTTAAGATTATAAGATAAGATTTATAAGGAAAAAAAATCAATTAACAACTTGCTTCATATTCAGCTTAGCGTTAATATGTAGTAAATAAACCTCTTGTTTTCCATTATAGATTTGAGTTCTTATACAGATTCTTCCTCTCGACTTAAGTGATGCCTAAGCAACATGACCATAGCGAGTAGAAAACAGGGAGAGGGGGAAAAGAAAAAAAAAAGGGGGAAAGGTGGGGAGAAAATGAGTGTTACCAACGATCTAATAATACTATTTCAGAATATCTGAAAGGATAGATTAATTGGTCTATTTCCTCTGGAGCAAAGATCTTAATAAATGTGGACCATTTTTTAAAGAAAAGAGATACTTCCCTTTCGGAGGATAAGGTCGTGTCCATCTGTTCAATAATGCATTGTTTTTTCATATAATTTTTAATTTCTGAGATGCTGGGTACCTAAGGATCTCGCCACTTCTTTTTTGTGCTCAGGGACCCTCCCCGCATTTTAATGTACCTATATTGTCTTTCTTAGATTTTTTTGCTATTTATGTACTTAAAGAATCTTTTAGGGTTAGATTTAGAATCCTTTGCAATTAATTTTTCATTTTCAATTTTGGCTAATTTGATTGCTTTTTTGCATGCTTTGTTACATTCCTTATAAATATGGAATTTTGAGTCTGTACTATTTTCTTTGAATAATTTAAATGCCCTACGTTTTTTCCTAATTTCTCATAACACATTTATATTCAGCCACATTGGCTTGGATTTTTTATTTTTATTTTATAACCATATGGTATTTGTTGATATGTATATTTATTTAACAAAGTTTTACATGTTATCCATTTATCCTCTGTATTTTTATTAGAGAATACTTTGTCCCAATTTATGTTATTTAATGATTTCCTTAAATCGTTGAATTTTGCTTTCTTAAAATTAAAAGTCTTGGTTAAACCTTGGTTCAATCAATTTAGGTAGATTTCAAAATGTATTTTAATTTGCCGGCCCCCTAAATCATGTGACAGCCAACAGCCATGTGACGGACTCAAACACCAATCATGTGACAGCCATCAGCCATGTGACGGGCTCATACACCAATCATGTGACAGCCATCAGCCATGTGAAGGACTTATACACAATCATGTGACAGCCATCAGCCATGTGACGGACTCATACACCAATCATGTGACAGCCATCAGCCATGTGACGGACTCATACACAATCATGTGACAGACTCATACACCAATCATGTGACAGCCATCAGCCATGTGAAGGACTCATACACCAATCATGTGACAGCCATCAGCCATATGACGGACTCATACACCAATCATGTGACAGACTCATATAGACTGTGAACTCTTGCACATGCTCAGTAGTAGCTGGTGCCTCATAAAGTGTCTATATAAAGACTGAGTACAATTTAATAATAGAAGTAAATTGGAAAGTCACTTAAAATCACACGGTCTATAGGAATCAGTCTCATTGTGACTTTAGTGTCTCTTTAACATAACATAACAGACATGTAAATATTAATCATATACACATTTACACAACTCATTCTACCAATGTGATTCTAAAGAGTTTTGTGTTGTTAAAACATTTTTCTGTAGTTTTCTAATAGATAGATCAGTGGAGTCTGAGGGGCCTATTTATTAAATGCCTGTCTGACATGATCTGATCAGGGGATCGTGTCCGACAGACATCGCTGAATGCGGAGAGCAATGCGCTCTCTACTAGAAAAAAAACATAATTTATGTAAGAACTTACCTGATAAATTAATTTCTTTCATATTGGCAAGAGTCCATGAGCTAGTGACGTATGGGATATACATTCCTACCAGGAGGGGCAAAGTTTCCCAAACCTTAAAATGCCTATAAATACACCCCTCAGCACACCCACAATTCAGTTTAACGAATAGCCAAGAAGTGGGGTGATAAGAAAGGAGCAAAAAGCATCAACAAGGAATTGGAATAATTGTGCTTTATACAAAAAAATCATAACCACCACAAAAAAGGGTGGGTCTCATGGACTCTTGCCAATATGAAAGAAATGAATTTATCAGGTAAGTTCTTACATAAATTAAGTATACATTATTAACACTGGTACATAACAGCTACACAATATATATAATATTAACACTAGCACATAACAGCTACACAATATATATTATTAACTCTAGCACATAACAGTTACACAATATATATTATTAACACCAGCACATAACAGCTACACAATATATATTATTAACACCAGCACATAACAGCTACACAATATATATTATTAACATTAGCACATAATAGCTACACAATATATATTATTAACACTGGCATATAACAGTTACACAATATATATTATTAACACTAGTACATAACTGTTACACAATATATATTATTAACACTAGCACATAACAGTTACACAATATATATTATTAATACTAGCACATAACAGTTACACAATATATATTATTAACACTAGCACATAACAGTTACACAATATATATTATTAACACTAGCACATAACAGCTACACAATATATATTATTAATACTAGCACATAACAGTTACACAATATATATTATTAACACTAGCACATAACAGCTACACAATATATATTATTAACACTAGCACATAACAGCTACACAATATATATTATTATTAACACTAGCACATAACACCTACACAATATATATTATTAACACTAGCACATAACAGCTACACAATATATATTATTAACACTAGCACAGGAGTGGGACTTCCGGTAGGAGGAGACTCGAGCATAGCATGGTTTTGCGTTATACTATACTGAGTTGAAAATTATGTGATAACTTATTTTCCTCTCTTCTCTTTTTTTGCTTTTTTTTGGGGGGGGGGGCTGTTAACTTGCCGAGTAAGTTCTTTGTTTGGATCTCTTAAAGTATTCTGAGCTCTCTAACAAATAATAGACTAAGTATGTAGCACTATACTCACCTTTTTACTATACTGAGTAAGGAATTGCTCAGTAACTCAGTCACATTTATTAGTCTACGTTAATGATAGACACCTAACTTTCAATTAACCTGTTTCATATTTGTTATCAGTTAGAAAAGAGGCTAAATACAGTAATTTTCCTGTGTATATGACTGAATTTATACTACTAGATGTTGTACTATTTCCACATAGCATTAGCCTACATATGAGTGTCTCTTATTCAAATAATTTATTGGCTAAATTAGCACCCAGATCTAAATTTGGCCAGAGTTTTCTTTTTATGCTTGCTGTATTGGGTTTCCGACCTACGTATCTGTCTTTTTATTCTTTTCCATTATTTTCTTTTCTCTCACATTTACATTCACAACTTTTCTCCTCTTTTTTTTCTCTCTTTCCCTTTTTTTTTTTTTGTCATTTGGACACTTTAACACATAAACACATTGATGGAAAGATATCTGTCACTTAAAACACCAGTAATGGCACCTAAAAGTAAGGATAGGAAACCCAGGAATAGCTTGGAATCTAGCTCTGATGCCAAAATGGAGTCTAATATCGTCAATATCAGTAAAGCGGATATAACTTAAATTTCTAAACAAGTGGCTCAGATTTTACTGCCACAATTTGATCAAATTAAAATTGAGCTATCTTCAATCTCTGTTGAGATGAGAAATTTCACCACCAGGCTTTCTGAAGCAGAAGCTAGAATCTCTGACATTGAAGATTCCTCTATTAAACAGGACCAACTTATTCAAGACCACGCTAGTAAAATTGCGGAGCTCACTTATAAACTTGAGGACCTAGAAGACAGGTCACGTCGGAATAACGTAAAAGTAATTGGTCTTCCCGAGAATCCGGCCTTCCAAGATCTGATTTATTTTGCTTCTATAGCTTTGCACAATTACTTGGGATTAATTTACATAAGCGCACAATCTCGGTGGAAAGGGCACATAGGATAGGCCTGTTAAAAAGTGTACCTGGTTTAAATGAGAAACTAGAATATGCCAGTTTCTTGTAAAATAAAAATATTTTAAGTCCCTAAATGTATCTGGCAGAGTATTTGTTGTAATATAGGATGTACAATTTAGTGATACAACTCTGGAATGCTAAGGAATTAAGCAAGTTCAGTATAATATGGTCACTTTATTAATGTAAATAAACACTACATGTTAACTTAGGGCAATCTAGGTGTATATAGCTTTAAGAGAGGAATCACCTACAAAAAGAAGGATCACCTGTGATTGGTCAGGTGTACCTTTAAAAGAGGAAGTCCGGTAAGGACACAATATGCCCTGATGAGCCCCTGTGACACACACTTACTGTGGGGGTGAAACGGTCGTTGGCTGTGCTGTGTTTTATCCTTAGGAGTATACCCTATTTAACTCCTATTTTCTATATGTAAAAATTATGGTAAAGCAAATTCAAGTGATTTCTACATCTTGGGAGATTTGCATTATGTTTTGATAATGGAATAAGGACAATTTGGATCATTTATTTCACATGTGAACTGTGTTTTGCTTATAATAAGCACTGTGGTTGCAAAGACACGCTGAGGAAAGACAAGCAGTCCGCTTTTAGTAAGGAAGCCTGGTTCTTTCATTACTATTTACATCGGTGACTTATATCTTATAAGGATTGTGCTTGTGAAAATTTGCTGAGGTACATCTTGGTAAAAAGATTTGTCCGCTTTTGGTAAGAAAGCCTGGCTCTTTCATTGCTAGTTAACAACGCCCATCATACCTAGTGGAAGCCTGGCTCTTTCATTGGTGGCGAGCGGATACTCACCGGAGACTTGTGGAGACACTCCTACCTATTCTACCAATCAGAGAGACTTGACAATCTCACCGTCCGTCCTCTAGTGACGTCACACGCTGAGATAGCGTTATACGGACAGCACTTGGGTTCTAGAAGCGCTTAGGAATCACACGCTTAAGATAAGTGCTTACCCGTTTCCAAAACCACTGTTTTTGATCCAGATTACTATCAAATTTGCTTATCCTTGCTCCATATCTATATTTGTGGACTTAATCCTTACATCTGTTGTTTGCTTGCTACATGTTTTTCGAGGATTCCTGCAACATTTAGCATGTTTGAATGTCTTTTGCAACTAGATTGTTATAGATACATTACCACAACACACATATTTTGCTACACATTATTTTAGATCTGGGTAGCATACGTATGCTTTAGTTAATTCAGGTCCCAGTTTTTGTGTTTTACCTACACTTTGTGGTGTTTATTCATTTTGTATATATTGTTCACCTTATGTGGTGTGGCAAGGCTCAAATTATGTTTCACTGACGTGATATGGGAAATCTAATAAATAAATGAATTGAAATTTTTATAAGTAGCTGTCTGTGTGCCTATTTTTACCCTTGCTTTTTCAGAGTATTCATATATGCTCTGAACTTTAGTCTCTCTATACTAATTTATTATCTAAAAAAAGACCTATTATGGTCAAATGCTTAAACTTTCAGGATAAAGTTAATATTTTTAAAGCATATAGGAAAATGCAAAAAGTAGAAGTTGACCATAATAAATTACTGCTGTTTCAAGATTTTTCAGCACAGACAGCGGCAAAGCATAAAGAAATGGCCCCATACTGTACCACAATGATTAACTTAGGACTCTCGGCAAGACTTATTTATCCGGCTAAAATTAAAGTTTTTCTTGAGAATGAAATAATCACTTTAGGAAATCCCCAGGAGGCTATTAAATTTATCGATAATCACAAGTCTGACAGGGAATTGAATATGCCTCTTCCCCCCTCCCAGTAATTTTACATTTCTTGAGTATTTTATGTATATATAGATATGGCGATCACTATGTATGTTATTGGTTGTTTTTTTTTTCTATTCCTTTTTTGCTCTTATTTTTTCCTGCAGTTTGTGGCCTGAGGGGCGTGATTTGGGGGGGGGGGGGGTAACCCCCCCACTTATGTTTTTCTCCCCTTCCCTCCTCCCCTCTCTCTCCGCTGTATCTTGGCTGATATTTTGGGTCAATAATTCATTATGACTAAACTTAAGATTATTTCTTGGAATATAGGTGGTATCTCGAACCCTATGAAAAGGAAACAGGTTTTGTGCCAGCTTAAAAAGAGAAGGGCTGATATAGCTTTCCTACAGGAGACCCACCTTTCTGAAGCTGAGCACAATAAACTTAGGATGCATTGGGTAGGGGAAGTCATTGCCACCCCGTGTACCTCACGTAAGCGTGGCGTGGCCATTCTGTTTAGGCGGGGAATAAAATATCAAATTACATATCAGGAATTGGATCCTAAGCAGCGATTTATTATTTTAAATATAAGCATTGACAATAGGTTACTTACCTTTTGTAATGTATATGGGCCCAATAATATGGATGAGCCCTTTTGGGAACATTTTAAAATAAATAAATTAGTACAACATGCTAATTCCAACTTAATTGTCGCTGGTGATTTTAATATGGTGTTTAACAGTATTGATAGATCTCGCAATGTGGGTGGTTGTTGGTCAAGGCTAAGTTAAAAATCTCTGAGACCTCTATAAACCTTGGTGGGGAAAAACAATGAGTACAGCTGTATACTCACAAGCGAAGATGCACATCCAGTGCAATAATCGACAAACCGAGGCTTCAGAGCCGCTCGGCTGACTCAATCAACCTGAGAAGACAGCTGGGCTGTGGTAGGTCTACTAGAATCCAACTGGTCGGAAGTAACCCATAAGCCAATGATCCAAGAGCAAGGCACAGATAAAAAGATTTATTTTAAAACAGGATAAAAGATTTATTTGAAAACAGGTAACCACTGTATTTTAATCCCCCCGTTTGCACTTTATATTACACCATCAGGTGCCTCTTTCTCTCCTGTCTTCCAGGATACCGCTTTTGTTACAGTGCTAGTACATGTGGACCATATAGATAACATTGTACTCACTCCCATGGAGTTATTTATGAGTCAGCACTGATTTGCTAAAATGCAAGTCTGTCAAAAGCACTGAGATAAGGGGAAATTCTGCAAAGGCTTAAATACAAGGTAATCACTTAGGTAATGTGTATTAATATCGCAGTGTTGGTTATGCAAAACTGGGGAATGGGTAATAAAGGGATTATCTATCTTTTTAAACAATATAAATTCTGGAGTAGACTGTCCCTTTAACTCAAACCAGAGATTAGGATTATTGGAAATTCTAATACCTAAATATTTAATCACTTTGGAAACTATTTTAAAAGGAGTTTTTTTTTTCTTACAGAGTTATGGGCCAGAGTATTTCTGATTTAGATTTATTCAATTTCATAGTAACATAGTAACATAGTAGATGAGGTTGAAAAAAGACTGAAGTACATCGAGTTCAACCTATACAAATCTAAAATATATACAAAAAGCTCCAGTAAAGCTTAAATAATCCCACTAAAAGGTGACCCATTTAAAACTAGAAATCATATCCATGAATTTTGTTTATAGACAGAAATGTATCCAAAAAAATTTAAAATGTATCTATGGTATTGGCATTCACTACCTCCTTTGGTAATGAGTTCCAAAATGTTATTGCTCTTACAGTGAAAAAACGTTTCCGTTGCAGGAGATTAAATCTCCTTTCCTCCAACCTTAAATTGTGACCTCTGGTCACAAACAATTTTCTTGGAATAAAGAGCGCTTCTGCCATCTCTGTATATGGGCCTTGAATATATTTATATAAAGTAATCATGTCACCTCTTAAGCGCCTTTTTTCTAAAGAAAACAGACCCAGTTTGGCTAGCCTCTCCTCATAGGTTAAATTATCAAATCCCCTTATTAGCTTTGTGGCCCTTCTCTGAACTTTTTCTAGTTCTGCAATATCTTTTTTTTTTGCGATCGGTCCCCAGAAGTGCACTCCATACTCAAGGTGAGGTCTTACCAGGGCTTTATATAGTGACAGAATAATGCTTTCCTCCCTTGAGTCAATGCCTCTTTTAATACATGCTAGTATCTTATTAGCCTTTGAAGCTGCTGCCCTGCATTGTGCACCCATCTTTAGCTTGTTATCTATTACTACTCCCAAATCCCTTTCCTCCTGTGTTTGGCTAAATCTAGTCCCATTTAAATAATACGTTGCCTGCTTATTTTTACTTCCAAAATGTAGAACCTTGCATTTTCCCATATTAAATCTCATTTTCCATTTACCGGCCCATACTTCAAATTTTTGCACGTCCCTTTGTAACGAAAGTTCATCCTGCTCTGACCTAATGACCTTACTTAACTTAGTATCATCTGCAAAAATAGAGATGTCACTATTTAATCCTAGCTCCAAGTCATTTATAAAAATATTAAAAAGAATAGGGCCCAGCACTGATCCCTGATCGGGTACTCCATTGATTACCTTTGTCCAATCTGAGTATGATCCATTTACTACTACTCGTTGCTCCCTATCTTTAATCCAGTTATTTATCCACAAACTAACATTTTCAGCTATTCCCAGTCCCTTAATTTTGTGCATTAATCTCTCATGTGGCACTGTATCAAACGCCTTTGCAAAATCTAAGTGCATCACATCAACTGATTCCCCTTTATCTATATTTTTACTTACTTCCTCATAGAATCTAATTAGATTAGTTTGACATGATCTATTTCTCATAAAACCATGCTGATTAGAACTCATAATCTTGTTTACACGAATATGCTCATCAATATAATCCCTTATAATCCTTTCAAATATCTTCCCCACTATTGATGTCAGACTAACTGGTCTATAGCTTCCTGGATCATCCCTACTTCCCTTTTTGAAGAGTGGCACCACATCAGCTTTACGCCAATCCTTGGGTACCATGCCTGAGGATAATGAGTCTTGAAAAATTAAGAGTAGAGGTTTGTCTATAACAGTTCCCTCAACACCCTTGGGTGTATTCCATCCAGGCCTGGAGTTTTATTTACCTTAATATTATCCAATTTGTTCCTGATATCCTCTATACATAACCCAATTAATGGTATGGGCTGGCATGTTCTATTTTGTTCCAAAGTATCATCCAATGATTCCTCTCTTGTGTTTACTGAAGAAAAAAACTGGTTTAGTATCTCAGCCTTCTCCCTGTCACTGTTAATCATGCTACCCTCCCCGCATTTTTTTTATTTTTTTATTGAGGTTTCAGAAAAATAAATTGTTACAGACAATTGAAGGTAAAGTATGATGACATACAAGAATATAGAACTCAATACAACACAATATCCACAGTATCAGGATTCAAGATAGTGTCTGCAAATTAACCAACTTAAATTAAACCTCAGTTTTACATTTTAAGATTATAAGATAAGATTTATAAGGAAAAAAAAATCAATTAACAACTTGCTTCATATTCAGCTTAGCGTTAATATGTAGTAAATAAACCTCTTGTTTTCCATTATAGCTTTGAGTTCTTATACAGATTCTTCCTCTCGACTAAGTGATGCCTAAGCAACATGACCATAGCGAGTAGAAAACAGGGAGAGGGGGAAGAGAAAAAAAAAAAAGGGGAAAGGTGGGGAGAAAATGAGTGTTACCAACGATCTAATAATACTATTTCAGAATGTCTGAAAGGATAGATTAATTGGTCTATTTCCTCTGGAGCAAAGATCTTAATAAATGTGGACCATTTTTTAAAGAAAAGAGATACTTCCCTTTCGGAGGATAAGGTCGTGTCCATCTGTTCAATAATGCATTGTTTTTTCATATAATTTTTAATTTCTGAGATGCTGGGAACCGAAGGATCTCGCCACTTCTTAAAAATTAGATTTCTTACTTCCAGGATTGTCACATTTCTAGCTTTTTTGTGCTCAGGGACCCTCCCCGATTTTAATGTAGCCTATATTGTCTTTCTTAGATTTTTTGCCTATTTATGTACTTAAAGAATCTTTTAGGGTTAGATTTAGAATCCTTTGCAATAATTTTTCATTTTCAATTTTGGCTAATTTGATTGCTTTTTTGCATGCTTTGTTACATTCCTTATAAATATGGAAGTTTTGTGTGCTGTACTATTTTCTTTGACATAATTTAAATGTCCTATACGTTTTTTCCTAATTTTTCTTACACATTTATATTCAGCCACAATGGGCTTGGATTTTTTATTTTTATTTTATAACCATATGGTATTTGTTGATATGTATATTTATTTAGACAAATTTTTAAATGTTATCCATTTATCCTCTGTATTTTTATTAGAGAATACTTTGTCCGCAATTTATGGTAGTTAATGAGATTTCCTTAAATCGTTGAATGTTTGCTTTCTTGAAATTAAAAGTCTTGGTTAACTCGTGGTTCAATCAATTTAGGTAGATTTGCAAAATGTATTTTAATTTGCCGGCCCCCTAAATCATGTGACAGCCATCAGCCATGTGACAGCCATCAGCCATGTGACGGACTCAAAAATCAATCATGTGACAGCCATCAGCCATGTGACGGACTCATACACCAATCATGTGACAGCCATCAGCCATGTGAAGGACTTATACACAATCATGTGACAGCCATCAGCCATGTGACGGACTCATACACCAATCATGTGACAGCCATCAGCCATGTGACGGACTCATACACAATCATGTGACAGACTCATACACCAATCATGTGACAGCCATCAGCCATGTGAAGGACTTATACACAATCATGTGACAGCCTTCAGCCATGTGAAGGACTTATACACAATCATGTGACAGCCTTCAGCCATGTGAAGGACTTATATGCAATCATGTGACAGCCATCAGCCATGTGACGGACTCATACACCAATCATGTGACAGCCATCTTGCCATGTGACGGGGGACTCATTACACCAATCTTGTGACAGACTCATAGAGACTGTGAACTCTTGCACATGCTCAGTAGTAGCTGGTGCCGTCATAAAGTTCTATATAAGAGTTACTGAGTACAATATAATAATAGAAGTAAATTGGAAAGTCACTTAAAATCACACAGTCTATAGGGGAATCAGTCTCATTGTGACTTCAGTGTCTCTTTAACATAACATAACAGAGATGTAAATATTAATCATATACACATTTACACAACTCATTTTGCCAATGTGATTCTAAAGAGTTTTGTGTTGTTTTGTGTTAAAACATTTTTCTGTAGTTTTCTAATTAGATAGATCAGTGGAGCCTGAGGGGCCTATTTATTAAATGCCTGTCTGACATGATCTGATCAGATGATCATGTCCGACAGACATCGCTGAATGCGGAGAGCAATACGCTCTCCGCATTCCGCATTGCACCAGCAGCTCTTGTAGCAGGGGGTGTCGTATTCGATCGGGTTGATTTGTGGCGAGTTCTGTCCGCCTCCTCAGAGCAGGCGAAGAGGTTATGGAGCAGTGGTCTTTAGACCCCTGCTTCATAACTGGTGTTTCTGGTGAGTCTGAAGGCTCGCCAGAAACACGGTCCTTCAAGCTCCATACGGAGCTTGATAAATGGGCCCCCATATATTACTAGAAAAAAAACATAATTTATGTAAGAACTTACCTGATAAATTAATTTCTTTCATATTGGCAAGAGTCCATGAGCTAGTGACGTATGGGATATACATTCCTACCAGGAGGGGCAAAGTTTCCCAAACCTTTAAAATGCCTATAAATACACCCCTCACCACACCCCACATTCAGTTTAACAAATAGCCAAGAAGTGGGGTGGGGGGGTGTGATAAGAAAGGAGCGAAAGCATCACAAAAATAAGGAATTGGAATAATTGTGCTATATACAAAAAAATCATAACCACCCACAAAAAAAGGGTGGGCCCTCATGGACTCTTGCTAATATTGAAAGAAATTAATTATCAGGCTAAGTTCTTACATAAATTATGTTTTCTTTCATGTAATTAGCAAGAGTCCATGAGCTAGTGACGGTATGGGGATAATGAGCTACCCAAGATGTGGATCTTCCACGCAAGAGTCACTAGAGAGGGAGGGGATACAATAAAGACAGCCAATTCCGCTGAAAAAAACAATCACAACCCAAATCAAAAGTTTTAATCTTTATAATGAAAAAAAATGAAATTATAAGCAGAAGAATCAAACTGAAACAGCTGCCTGAAGTACTTTTCTACCAAAAACTGCTTCTGAAGAAAAAACATCAAAATGGTAGAATTTAGTAAAAGTATGCAAAGAAGACCAAGTTGCTGCTTTGCAAATCCAATCATTCTTAAAAGCCCAGGAAGTAGAAACTGACCTAGTAGAATGAGCCATAATCCTTTGAGGCAGGGATTAACCCGACTCCACATAAGCATGATGATTCAAAAGCTTTAACCAAGACGCCAAAGAAATGGCAGAAGCCTTCTGACCTTTCCTAAAACCAGAAAAGATAACAAATAGACTAGAAGTCTTACTGAAATCTTAGTAGCTTCAACATAATATTTCAAAACTCTGACCACATCCAAAGAATGTAAGGATCTTTCCAAAGAATTCTTAGGATTTAGGACACAAGGAAGGAACAATAATTTCTCTATTAATGTTAGAATTCACAACTTGAGGTAAAAATTTAAATAAAGACAGCAAAAACCGCCTTATCCTGATGAAAAATCAGAAAAGGAGACTCACAAGAAAGAGCAGATAATTCAAAAACTCTTCTAGCAGAAGAAGTGGCCAAAAGGAACAATACTTTCCATGAAAGTAATTCAATGTCCAAAGAATGCATATGCTCAAACGGAAGAGCCTGTTAAGCCCTCAGAACCAAATTAAGACTCCAAGGAGGGATAAATTGGCTTAATGACAGGCTTGATACATAGTATTAATCACTGAGTCAGAGAAACCTCTATGACTAAGCACTAAGCGTTTTAATTTCCATACCATCAAATTTAATAATTTGATTTCCTGACGGAAAAAAACTAATCTTAAGGTCTAATTTGAAAAAACACATCTGGGTAAAGAGACCATTCTCCTGGATGTAAAGCTTGATTGACAGAGATAATACGCTTTCCAATTGTCTAAACCTGGGATATGGACCGCAGAAATTAGACAGGAGCTGGATTTAGCCCAAGCAAGTATCCAAGATACTTCTTTCACAGCCTAAGGACTGAGAGTCCCACCCTGATGATTGACATACGCCACAGTTGTGACATTGTCTGTCTGAAAAACAATAACGTCTCTCTCTTCAAAAAGAAGCCAAAGCTGACGAACTCTGAGAATGCACGAAGTTCCAAAATATTGAATGCTAATCTCGCCTCCTGAGATTTCCAAACCCCTTGTGCTGACAGAGATCCCCAGACAGCCTCCCAACCTAAAAGACTCGCATCTGTAGTGATCAATGTCCAGGTTGGATGAATTGAAGAGACCCGTAGAACTATATGATGGTGATCTAACCACCAAGTCAAAGATAGTTGAACATTGGAATTCAAAGATATTAAAAATGATATCCTAGAATCCCTGCACCATTAATTCAGCATACAAAACTGGAAAGGTTTCATATGAAAATGAGCAAAGGGAATCGAATCCAATGCTGCAGCCATGAGACCTAAAACTTCCATGCATATAGCTACTGAAGGAAATAATAGAGACTGAAGGTTCCGACAACCTGAACCCAATATAATTGTCTCCTGTCTGTTAGAGACAAAGACATTGACACAATCTATCTGGAAACCTAAAAAAGGTGACCCTTGTCTGAGCAACCAAGGATCTTTTGATAAAAAGATCCTCCAACCATGTATTAGAAAAAACAACAAAAGTTGAATCGTATGAGATTCTGGAGAACGAAAAGACTGAGCCAGTACCACGAGATCGTCCAAATAAGGAAACACTGAGAACCTTGAAAAGAATCTCAGAGCTGTCGCTAGACCAGAAGGAAAAGCAACAAATTGGTAATGCTTGTCAAAAAAAGAGAATCTCAGAAAATGAAAATAATCTGAATGAAAACAGAAGAAGAAGATATGCATCTATTGTATCTATTGTAAACAAATAATGCCCTTTACTGACCAAAAAGGCAGAATAGACCATATAAACACCATTCTGAAAGAAGGAACTCTTATATGACAAATCAATAAGATTTTCTATCTTTGGGACAATGAATAGTTTTGAACAAAACCCCAAACCCTGTTCCTGAAATGGAACTGGTATGAATACCCCAGATAACTCCAGGTCTGAGCAGCGCCTTGAAACCCCAACGGGTAACCAGCCGCGCCTCACAAGTACCCAACACATACAGATCTGAAACATACTTCAGAAAAGTGTGAGCCTTTACTGGAATAGCTGGAATATGCTAGAGAGAAAAAAAACTTCTCACAGGCGTTTTTTACTCTGAATCCTATTCAGTACCCCAATCTAAGAAGTTTGGACCGAATTGAACCAAACTAATTTAAAAAAGTCTTAACCTGCCCCTTACCAGCTAAGCTGGAATAAAAAAACGCACCTACATGCAAATTCAGGGGGCTGACTTTGATCTTAAATAGCTTAAATTCATTCCATGTTGAAGAAAGCTTCCAATTATAAACATGTTACTGGTGGAAGAATTAGGATTCCGTTCCTTATTAAGAACAAACTAATATAAACTTATGATTTTACTCTTAGAACTCAATCTTGAAGCAACAAAAACTCCCTTCCCCAGAGTAAGTTTGAAAAAATTAATCCAATTGTGAACCAAAATAATTGATTATCTTGGAAAAAAAGAAATATGGATTTTAGAAATCAAATTAGCATTCCAAGACACAAGGTCACAAAGTTCTTCTAGCTAAAAATAGCTAAAGACATAGATTTCACCTCAAATAGGAAAATATCAAAAAAATGACGACACAAATTAAATTATTAGCATGTTGATTAACTTAACAATGCTAAAACAAATCATAATCCGATACTTGTTGCACTAAAGTATCCAACCAGAAAGTTGAAGCATTTGCAACATCAGCCAAATAATTTGCAGGTCTAAGAAAAGGACCTGAAATAAAATATTTTTCCTTAAATAAGATACAAGTTTCCCATCTGAAGGAAAAAAAATAAATACTATTTTCTATAGGAATAGTAGTATGTTTAGCAAGAGTAGAAGATAGCCCCATTAACTTAGGGGATCTTTCCTTCAAAACTTTAAACTAACTGCCGGCAAAAGATACAATTTAAAAACCCTTAAAGAAGGAATAAAAGAAGTCCCAGGCCTATTCCATTCCCTAGTATCATGAACTGGGAAAAATCCTCTGAAGAAACCACAGGAGGTTAATGAGCAGAATTTAAATGTTAGCTAGTCAAATCAAAAGAACTAGACTCCTCAATATCCAATATAATCAACACCTTTTCAACAACGAATGTACTCTATTTAAAAATAAAAAAGTAGATTTGTTAGTGTCAAATATCTGATGAAGGATAATTTAGTATGTTGGTCAGTCATTTGAAAATTCATCAACTAATGAGAAGTTTAAAAAAAGACCTAATAAATTTTATTAGAAGGCGGGATTGTCAGACAAAGCCTTTAGGATAGAATCAGAAAAACATTCTCATAGATTCCTAGGTATATCTTGTACATTAGATGTAAAAAGAATAGCAATAGATCATGCATAAATACTAATGGACTCTGCATGTTAAAGTTTATCATGATAACTTATTACAAACCATAGCTAAAGATAAAATTCATAACATTAAAATAAATGAATTTAGCTTTGGTAGGACTGATATCAGTCATCAGGAATCCAACAGTATTTTCTGATACAGGAACAGTTTTTGGAATATCTTGCAATATGTAAAAGAAAAACAACATATAAAGCAAAATTATCAAATTCCTTAAATGACAGTTTCAGGAATGGGAAAAAATGCACACAGAACAAGCCTCTAGAAACCAGAAGCAACTAAAAAGTGAGACTTAAATAATGTAAAAAAACTGGCGCCGAGTATGACGCCCACATATTTTTTGGCGCCAAAAATGTCTGTAACAAACACGAGAGTCAAAAATGACGCACTACGTAAAAACTTCCGGCGTCGTAGTTGACGCCGGAAGTTTTTACGTAGTTGCGTCATTTTTGACTCTCGTGTTTGTTACAGACATTTTTGGCGCAATAAGAGGTCACGATAATGCTGCATCTTTCTAATAAAGACGCCTTAATCCATTGGACTGTTCCCTTCTGTTTGTTTATTACAATTCATATGTAGTGAATAGAGGAATCACTGTAACAGTGGGGACCCTTTGTACCACTGAAGTGTTGGCGTGCAGCTGCCAGAGGAAACCTAAAGCTACACAGGAAACTCGCCATAACCGGAAAGTGACTACTAGCACAAGCGAGTGGGACGCTCTTTCTGCATACGGATCTATAATTCAACCGGAGGCAAAAGGGAATAGTGAGTCAGTGAAGTTACTTCTATGTGTTTATTGCATTATTAGTCACTGTACGTTTGTGACACACAGATAATATCCCGGCACACAGCTGATATAAAAACATAATTTATGCTTACCTGATAAATTCCTTTCTTCTGTTGTGTGATCAGTCCACGGGTCATCATTACTTCTGGGATATAACTCCTCCCCAACAGGAAATGCAAGAGGATTCACCCAGCAGAGCTGCATATAGCTCACTCCCCTCTACGTCAGTCCAGTCATTCGACCAGAATCAACGAGAAAGGAGTAACCAAGGGTGAAGTGGTGACTGGAGTATAATTTAAAAGATATTTACCTGCCTTAAAAAACAGGGCGGGCCGTGGACTGATCACACAACAGAAGAAAGGAATTTATCAGGTAAGCATAAATTATGTTTTCTTCTGTTATGTGTGATCAGTCCACGGGTCATCATTACTTCTGGGATACCAATACCAAAGCAAAAGTACACGGATGACGGGAGGGATAGGCAGGCTCATTATACAGAAGGAACCACTGCCTGAAGAACCTTTCTCCCAAAAATAGCCTCCGAAGAAGCAAAAGTGTCAAATTTGTAAAATTTGGAAAAAGTATGAAGCGAAGACCAAGTTGCAGCCTTGCAAATCTGTTCAACAGAGGCCTCATTCTTAAAGGCCCAAGTGGAAGCCACAGCTCTAGTGGAGTGAGCTGTAATTCTTTCAGGAGGCTGCTGTCCAGCAGTCTCATAGGCTAAACGTATTATGCTACGAAGCCAAAAAGAGAGAGAGGTAGCAGAAGCTTTTTGACCTCTCCTCTGTCCAGAATAAACGACAAACAGGGAAGAAGTTTGGCGAAAATCTTTAGTTGCCTGCAAGTAGAACTTGAGGGCCCGAACTACATCAGATTGTGTAGAAGACGTTCCTTCTTTGAAGAAGGATTTGGACACAAGGATGGAACAACAATCTCTTGATTGATATTCCTGTTAGTGACTACCTTAGGTAAGAACCCAGGTTTAGTACGCAGAACTACCTTGTCTGAGTGAAAAATCAGATAAGGAGAATCACAATGTAAGGCTGATAACTCAGAGACTCTTCGAGCCGAGGAAATAGCCATTAAAAACATAACTTTCCAAGATAACAATTTTATATCAATGGAATGAAGGGGTTCAAATGGAACACCCTGTAAAACGTTAAGAACTAAGTTTAAACTCCATGGCGGAGCAACAGCTTTAAACACAGGCTTGATCCTAGCTAAAGCCTGACAAAAGGCCTGGACGTCTGGATTTTCTGACAGACGCCTGTGTAACAAGATGGACAGAGCTGAAATCTGTCCCTTTAATGAACTAGCTGATAAACCCTTTTCTAAACCTTCTTGTAGAAAGGACAATATCCTAGGGATCCTAACCTTACTCCAGGAGTAACGTTTGGATTCGCACCAGTATAGGGTATTTACGCCATATTTTATGGTAAATCTTTCTGGTAACAGGCTTCCTAGCCTGTATCAGGGTATCAATAACCGACTCAGAAAAACACGTTTTGATAAAATCAAGCGTTCAATTTCCAAGCAGTCAGCTTCAGAGAAGTTAGATTTTGATGTTTGAATGGACCCTGTATCAGAAGGTCCTGTCTTAGAGGTAGAGACCAGGCGGACAGGATGACATGTCCCACTAGATCTGCATACCAAGTCCTGCGTGGCCATGCAGGCGCTATTAGAATCACTGATGCTCTCTCCTGTTTGATTTTGGCAATCAATCGAGGAAGCAGCGGGAAGGGTGGAAACACATAAGCCATCCCGAAGTTCCAAGGTGCTGTCAAAGCATCTATCAGAACCGCTCCCGGATCCCTGGATCTGGACCGTAGTGAGGAAGTTTGGCGTTCTGGCGAGACGCCATGAGATCTATCTCTGGTTTGCCCCAACGTCGAAGTATTTGGGCAAAGACCTCCGGATGAAGTTCCCACTCCCCGGATGAAAAAGTCTGGCGACTCAAGAAATCCGCCTCCCAGTTCTCCACTCCCGGGATGTGGATTGCTGACAGGTGGCAAGAGTGAGACTCTGCCCAGCGAATTATCTTTGATACTTCCATCATTGCTAGGGAGCTTCTTGTCCCTCCCTGATGGTTGATGTAAGCTACAGTCGTGATGTTGTTCCGAACTGAAACCTGATGAACCCCCGAGTTGTTAATTGGGGCCAAGCCAGAAGGGCATTGAGAACTGCTCTCAATTCCAGAATGTTTATTGGAAGGAGCTCTCCTCCTGATTCCTTAAATCCCTGAGCCTTCAGAGAATTCCAGACAGCGCCCCAACCTAGTAGGCTGGCGTCTGTTGTTACAATTGTCCAGTCTGGCCTGCTGAATGGCATCCCCCTGGACAGGTGTGGCCGATAAAGCCACCATAGAAGATAATTTCTGGTCTCTTGATTCAGATTCAGAGTAGGGGACAAATCTGAGTAATCACCATTCCACTGACTTAGCATGCACAATTGCAGCGGACTGAGGTGTAGGCGTGCAAAAGGTACTATGTCCATTGCCCGCTACATTAAGCCGATCACCTCCATGCATTGAGGCTACTGACGTGGTGTTGAATAGAATGAAGGACACGGCATGCATTTTGAAGCTTTGTTAAACCTGTCTTCTGTCAGGTAAATCTTCATTTCTACAGAATCTTATAAGAGTCCACAAGAATGGAACTCTTGTGAGCAGGAAAAAGAGAACTCTTCTTTTCGTTCACTTTCCATCCATGCGACCTTAGAAATGCCAGAACTAACTCTGTATGAGACTTGGCAGTTTGGAAGCTTGAAGCTTGTATTAGAATGTCGTCTAGGTACGGAGCTACCGAAATCCCTCGCGGTCTTAGTACCGCCAGAAGGGCACCCAGAACCTTTGTGAAGATTCTTGGAGCCGTAGCCAATCCGAATGGAAGAGCTACAAACTGGTAGTGCCTTCTTTAGGAAGGCAAACCGTAGATACCGGTGATGATCTTTGTGAATCGGTATGTGAAGGTAAGCATCTTTTAAATCCACTGTGGTCATGTACTGACCCTTTTGGATCATGGGTAAGATTGTCCGAATAGTTTCCATTTTGAACGATGGAACTCTTAGGAATTTGTTTAGAATCTTTAAATCTAAGATTGGCCTGAAAGTTCCCTCTTTTTTGGGAACCACAAACAGGTTTGAGTAGAACCCCTTGTCCTTGTTCCGACCGCGGAACCGGATGGATCACTCCCATTAATAACAGATCTTGTACACAGTGTAGAAACGCTTCTTTCTTTATCTGGTTTGTTGACAACCTTGACAGATGAAATCTCCCTCTTGGGGGAGATAATTTGAAGTCTAGAAGGTATCCCTGAGATATGATCTCTAGCGCCCAGGATCCTGAACATCTCTTGCCCAGAGCTCTGGGCGAAGAGAGAAAGTCTGCCCCCCACTAGATCCGGTCCCGGAATCGGGGGCTCTCGGTTCATGCTGTCTTTGGGGCAGCAGCAGGTTTCCTGGCCTGTTTGCCCTTGTTCCAGGACTGGTTAGGCTTCCAGCCTTGCCTGTAACGAGCAACAGCCTCCCTCCTGTTTTGGTGCAGTGGAGGTTGATGCTGCTCCTGTTTGAAATTCCGAAAGGGACGAAAATTAGACTGTCTAGCCTTAGCTTTGGCTTTGTCTTGAGGTAGGGCGTGGCCCTTACCTCCTGTAATGTCAGCGATAATTTCTTTCCAACCGGGGCCCAAATAAAGACTGCCCCTTGAAAGGTATATTAAGTAATTTGGACTTAGAAGTAACATCAGCTGACCAGGATTTTAGCCACAGCGCCCTACGTGCATGGATGGCGAATCCTGAGTTCTTAGCCGTAAGTTTGGTTAATGTACTACGGCCTCCGAAATGAATGAATTAGCTAGTTTAAGGACTCTAAGCCTGTCCGTAATGTCGTCTAGCGTAGTATGAACTAAGGTTCTCTTCCAGAGAATCAATCCAAAATGCTGCCGCAGCCGTAATCGGCGCGATACATGCAAGGGGTTGCAATATAAAACCTTGTTGAACAAACATTTTCTTAAGGTAACCCTCCTAATTTTTTATCCATTGGATCTGAAAAAGCACAGCTATCCTCCACCGGGATAGTGGTACAGCTTAGCTAAAGTAGAAACTGCTCCCTCCACCTTAGGGACCGTTTGCCATAAGTCCCGAGTGGTGGCGTCTATTGGAAACATCTTTCTAAATATTGGAGGGGGTGAGAACGGCACACCGGGTCTATCCCACTCCTTAGTAACAATTTCAGTTAGTCTCTTAGGTATAGGAAAAAACGGTCAGTACTCGCCGGGTACCGCAAAGTATTTATCCAACCTACACAGTTTCTCTGGTATTGCAACGGTGTTACAATCATTGAGAGCTGCTAAAACCTCCCCTAGTAATACACGGAGGTTCTCCAATTTAAATTTAAAATTTGAAATATCTGAATCCAATCTGTTTGGATCAGAACCGTCACCCACAGAATGAAGCTCTCCGTCCTCATGCTCTGCAAGCTGTGACGCAGTATCAGACATGGCCCTAGTATTGTCAGCGCACTCTGTTCTCACCCCAGAGTGATCACGCTTGCCTCTTAGTTCTGGTAATTTAGACAAAACTTCAGTCATAACAGTAGCCATATCTTGTAATGTTATCTGTAATGGCCGCCCAGATGTACAAGGCGCCATAATATCACGCACCTCCCGGGCGGGAGATGCAGGTACTGCCGCGTGAGGCGAGTTAGTCGGCATAACTCTCCCCTCGCTGTTTGGTGAAATTTGTTCAAATTGTACAGATTGACTTTTATTTAAAGTAGCATCAATACAGTTAGTACATAAATTTCTATTGGGCTCCACCTTGGCATTGGAACAAATGACACAGATATCTTCCTCTGAGTCAGACATGTTTAACACACTAGCAATAAACTTGCAACTTGGTTATAATCTTTTTTTAGCAAAAACGTACTGTGCCTCAAAGAGGTACTAAACGATTAAATGACAGTTGAAATAATGAACTGACAAAAACAGTTATAGCATCAAACTTTAAACAACACAACTTTTAGCAAAGGTTTGTTCCCATAGTAAAATAACAATAATTAAATTTTTACATAAAAATTACAGAGCAACGTTTTTATTCACAGTCAATATAAAATTCTCACAGCTCTGCTGAGAGAATCTACCTCCCTCTAAAGAAGTTTGAAGACCCCTGAGATCTGTCGGAGATGAACCGGATCATGCAGGAAATATAAGAGTAACTGACTGGAAATTTTTGATGCGTAGCAAAGAGCGCCAAAAACGGCCCCTCCCTCACACACAGCAGTGAAGAGAAACGAAACTGTCACAATTAAAACCAAACAACTGCCAAGTGGAAAATAATGCCCAAATATTTATTCACTCAGTACCTCAGAAATGTAAACGATTCTACATTCCAGCAAAAACGTTTAACATGATAAATACTTATTAAAAGGATTAGTGACTTTTAACAGAGTAGTTCCGGTGAAATACCATCCCCAGAATACTGAAGTGTATACATACATGTCATTATAACGGTATGGCAGGATTTTCTCATCAATTCCATTCAGAAAATAAAAACTGCTACATACCTCAATGCAGATTCATCTGCCCGCTGTCCCCTGATCTGAAGCTTTTACCTCCCTCAGATGGCCGAGAACAGCAATATGATCTTAACTACTCCGGTTAAAATCATAGTAAAAAAACTCTGGTAGATTCTTCCTCAAACTCTGCCAGAGAAGTAATAACACGCTCCGGTGCTATTGTAAAATAACAAACTTTTGATTGAAGTCATAAAAACTAAGTATAATCACCATAGTCCTCTCACACATCCTATCTAGTCGTTGGGTGCAAGAGAATGACTGGGACTGACGTAGAGGGGAGGAGCTATATGCAGCTCTGCTGGGTGAATCCTCTTGCATTTCCTGTTGGGGAGGAGTTATATCCCAGAAGTAATGATGACCCGTGGACTGATCACACATAACAGAAGAAAATACTATTAGACATTAAATAGTGAGTGAGTGACGTTATTTCTATGTGTTTATTGCATTATTAGTCACTGTACGTCTGACACACAGATAATATCCCGGCACACAGCTGATATAACAATACTATTAGACATTAAATAGTGAGTCAGTGAAGTTATTTCTATGTGTTTATTGCATTATTAGTCACTGTACGTCTGTGACACATAGATAATATTCCGGCACACAGCTGATATAACAATACTATTAGACATTAAATAGTGAGTGAGTGAAGTTACCTCTATGTGTTTATTGCATTATTAGTCACTGTACGTCTGTGACACACAGATAATATCCCAGCACACAGCTGATATAACAATACTATTAGACATTAAATAGTGAGTGAGTGAAGTTATTTCTATGTGTTTATTGCATTATTAGTCACTGTACGTTTGTGACACACTGATAATATCCCAGCACATAGCTGATATAACAATACTATTAGACATTAAATAGTGAGTCAGTGAAGTTATTTCTATGTGTTTATTGCATTATTAGTCACTGTACGTCTGTGACACACAGATAATATCCCAGCACACAGCTGATATAACAATACTATTAGACATTAAATAGTGAGTGAGTGAAGTTATTTCTATGTCTTTATTGCATTATTAGTCACTGTACAATTGTGACACACAGATAATATCCCAGCAGCTGATATAACAATATTATTAGACATTAAATAGTGAGTGAGTGAAGTTATTTGTATGTGTTTATTGCATTATTAGTTACTGTACGTTTGTGACACACAGATAATATCCCGGCACACAGCTGATTTAACAATACTATTAGACATTAAATAGTGAGTGAGTGAAGTTATTTCTATGTGTTTATTGCATTATTAGTCACTGTACGTCTGTGACACACAGATAATATCCCGGCACACAGCTGATTTAACAATACTATTAGACATTAAATAGAGAGTGAGTGAAGTTATTTCTATGTGTTTATTGCATTATTAGTCACTGTACAATTGTGACACACAGATAATATCCCAGCACACTGCTGATATAACAATATTATTAGACATTAAATAGTGAGTGAGTGAAGTTATTTGTATGTTTTTATTCCATTATTAGTTACTGTACGTTTGTGACACACAGATAATATCCCGGCACACAGCTGATTTAACAATACTATTAGACATTAAATAGTGAGTGAGTGAAGTTATTTCTATGTGTTTATTGCATTATTAGTCACTGTACGTCTGTGACACACAGATAATATCCCGGCACACAGCTGATATAACAATACTATTAGACATTAAATAGTGAGTGAGTGAGTGAAGTTACCTCTATGTGTTTATTGCATTATTAGTCACTGTACGTCTGTGACACACAGATAATATCCCAGCACACAGCTGATATAACAATACTATTAGACATTAAATAGTGAGTGAGTGAAGTTATTTCTATGTGTTTATTACATTATTAGTCACTGTACGTTTGTGACACACAGATAATATCCCGGCACACAGCTGATATAACAATACTATTAGACATTAAATAGTGAGTGAGTGAAGTTACCTCTATGTGTTTATTGCATTATTAGTCACTGTACGTCTGTGACACACAGATAATATCCCGGCACACAGCTGATATAACAATACTATTAGACATTAAATAGTGAGTGAGTGAAGTTATTTCTATGTGTTTATTGCATTATTAGTCACTGTACGTCTGTGACACACTGATAATATCCCAGCACATAGCTGATATAACAATACTATTAGACATTAAATAGTGAGTCAGTGAAGTTATTTCTATGTGTTTATTGCATTATTAGTCACTGTATGTCTGTGACACACAGATAATATCCCAGCACACAGCTGATATAACAATACTATTAGACATTACATAGTGAGTGAGTGAAGTTATTTCTATGTGTTTATTGCATTATTAGTCACTGTACATTTGTGACACACAGGTAATATCCCGGCACACAGCTGATATAACAATACTATTAGACATTAAATAGTGAGTGAGTGAAGTTATTTCTATGTGTTTATTGCATTATTAGTCACTGTACGTCTGTGACACACAGATAATATCCAGGCACACAGCTGATTTAACAATACTATTAGACATTAAATAGTGAATGAGTGAAGTTATTTCTATGTGTTTATTGCATTATTAGTCACTGTACAATTGTGACACACAGATAATATCCCAGCAGCTGATATAACAATATTATTAGACATTAAATAGTGAGTGAGTGAAGATATTTGTATGTGTTTATTGCATTATTAGTCACTGTACAATTGTGACACACAGATAATATCCCAGCACACTGCTGATATAACAATATTATTAGACATTAAATAGTGAGTGAGTGAAGTTATTTCTATGTGTTTATTCCATTATTAGTTACTGTACGTTTGTGACACACAGATAATATCCTGGCACACAGCTGATTTAACAATACTATTAGACATTAAATAGTGAGTGAGTGAAGTTATTTCTATGTGTTTATTGCATTATTAGTCACTGTACGTTTGTGACACACAGATAATATCCCAGCATACAGCTGATATAACAATACTATTAAACATTAAATAGTGAGTGAGTGAAGTTATCTGCATGTGTTTATTGCATTATTAGTCACTGTACGTTTGTGACACACAGATAATATCCCGGCACACAGCTTATATAACAATACTATTAGACATTAAATAGTGAGTGAGTGAGTGAAGTTATTTGTATGTGTTTATTGCATTATTAGTTACTGTACGTTTGTGACACAGATAATATCCCGGCACACAGCTTATATAACAATACTATTAGACATTAAATAGTGAGTGAGTGGAGTTACCTCTATGTGTTTATTGCATTATTAGTCACTGTACGCTTGTGACACACAGATAATATCCCAGCACACAGCTGATATAACAATACTATTAGACATTAAATAGTGAGTGAGTGAATGAAGTTACCTCTATGTGTTTATTGCATTATTAGTCACTGTACGTCTGTGACACACAGATAATATCCAGGCACACAGCTGATATAACAATACTATTAGACATTAAATAGTGAGTGAGTGAAGTTACCTCTATGTGTTTATTGCATTATTAGTCACTGTACGTCTGTGACACACAGATAATATCCAGGCACACAGCTGATATAACAATACAATTAGACATTAAATAGTGAGTGAGTGAAGTTATTTCTATGTGTTTATTGTATTATTAGCCACTGTACGTCTGTGACACACAGATAATATCCAGGCACACAGCTGATATAACAATACAATTAGACAATAAATAGTGAGTGAGTGAAGTTATTTCTATGTGTTTATTGCATTATTCACTGTACGTTTGTGACACACAGATAATATCCCGGCACACAGCTGATATAACAATACTATTAGACATTAAATAGTGAGTCAGTGAAGTTATTTCTATGTGTTTATTGCATTATTAGTCACTGTATGTCTGTGACACACAGATAATATCCCGGCACACAGCTGATATAACAATACTATTAGACATTAAATAGTGAGTGAAGTTATTTCTATGTGTTTATTGCATTATTAGTCACTGTACGTCTGTGACACACAGATAATATCCCGGCACACAGCTGATATAACAATACTATTAGACAATGAAAGTATATGGTAAAGTTGTTTTCCTAGGAATAATTAGTCAGTTTATATTACAGTCTCAAGGTGTTTACTGTCTAGCTTTGTGCTATCTTGTTGTGAATCCTTGCGTAATGAAAATAATATTGTGACAAATCTAACAAGATATTGATTACCTAGATTATAATTTGTATTAATTATTTCTGTTATTAATTAAAGGGATATAAAAAATATATTAGATCAGTTTATTATTGTACCACTGATTGTATATAACTATGATTTAACTCCTGCAAAGAGATTAAACACATAGTTGAAGTCAGCTTTACAGCAGCAATGTACTACTGGGAGCTAGCTGAGCATATCTGTCATGTGTGTAGCCACCAATCAGCAGTCAGCTCCCAGTAGTAACTTTCTGCTGCTGGGAATATGTACATATTCTTTTTAGCACAGGATACCAAGAGAACAAAGTAAATGTGATAACAGAAGTGAAGGTTAAATTGTCTTAAAAACAGAATTTATGTTTACCTGATAAATTACTTTCTCCAACGGTGTGTCCGGTCCACGGCGTCATCCTTACTTGTGGGATATTCTCTTCCCCAACAGGAAATGGCAAAGAGCCCAGCAAAGCTGGTCACATGATCCCTCCTAGGCTCCGCCTACCCCAGTCATTCGACCGACGTTAAGGAGGAATATTTGCATAGGAGAAACCATATGGTACCGTGGTGACTGTAGTTAAAGAAAATAAATTATCAGACCTGATTAAAAAAACCAGGGCGGGCCGTGGACCGGACACACCGTTGGAGAAAGTAATTTATCAGGTAAACATAAATTCTGTTTTCTCCAACATAGGTGTGTCCGGTCCACGGCGTCATCCTTACTTGTGGGAACCAATACCAAAGCTTTAGGACACGGATGAAGGGAGGGAGCAAATCAGGTCACCTAAATGGAAGGCACCACGGCTTGCAAAACCTTTCTCCCAAAAATAGCCTCAGAAGAAGCAAAAGTATCAAACTTGTAAAATTTGGTAAAAGTGTGCAGTGAAGACCAAGTCGCTGCCCTACATATCTGATCAACAGAAGCCTCGTTCTTGAAGGCCCATGTGGAAGCCACAGCCCTAGTGGAATGAGCCGTGATTCTTTTGGGAGGCTGCCGTCCGGCAGTCTCGTAAGCCAATCTGATGATGCTTTTAATCCAAAAAGAGAGAGAGGTAGAAGTTGCTTTTTGACCTCTCCTTTTACCGGAATAAACAACAAACAAGGAAGATGTTTGTCTAAAATCCTTTGTAGCATCTAAATAGAATTTTAGAGCGCGAACAACATCCAGATTGTGCAACAAACGTTCCTTCTTTGACACTGGTTTCGGACACAGAGAAGGAACGATAATCTCCTGGTTAATGTTTTTGTTAGAAACAACTTTTGGAAGAAAACCAGGTTTAGTACGTAAAACCACCTTATCTGCATGGAACACCAGATAAGGAGGAGAACACTGCAGAGCAGATAATTCTGAAACTCTTCTAGCAGAAGAAATCGCAACTAAAAACAAAACTTTCCAAGATAATAACTTAATATCAACGGAATGTAGGGGTTCAAACGGAACCCCCTGAAGAACTGAAAGAACTAAGTTGAGACTCCAAGGAGGAGTCAAAGGTTTGTAAACAGGCTTAATTCTAACCAGAGCCTGAACAAAGGCTTGAACATCTGGCACAGCTGCCAGCTTTTTGTGAAGTAACACAGACAAGGCAGAAATCTGTCCCTTCAGGGAACTAGCAGATAAACCTTTTTCCAATCCTTCTTGAAGGAAGGATAGAATCTTAGGAATCTTAACCTTGTCCCAAGGGAATCCTTTAGATTCACACCAACAGATATATTTTTTCCAAATTTTGTGGTAAATCTTTCTAGTTACAGGCTTTCTGGCCTGAACAAGAGTATCGATAACAGAATCTGAGAACCCTCGCTTCGATAAGATCAAGCGTTCAATCTCCAAGCAGTCAGCTGGAGTGAAACCAGATTCGGATGTTCGAACGGACCCTGAACAAGAAGGTCTCGTCTCAAAGGTAGCTTCCAAGGTGGAGCCGATGACATATTCACCAGATCTGCATACCAAGTCCTGCGTGGCCACGCAGGAGCTATCAAGATCACCGACGCCCTCTCCTGATTGATCCTGGCTACCAGCCTGGGGATGAGAGGAAATGGCGGGAACACATAAGCTAGCTTGAAGGTCCAAGGTGCCACTAGTGCATCCACTAGAGCCGCCTTGGGATCCCTGGATCTGGACCCGTAGCAAGGAACTTTGAAGTTCTGACGAGAGGCCATCAGATCCATGTCTGGAATGCCCCACAGCTGAGTGACTTGGGCAAAGATTTCCGGATGGAGTTCCCACTCCCCCCGGATGCAATGTCTGACGACTCAGAAAATCCGCTTCCCAATTTTCCACTCCTGGGATGTGGATAGCAGACAGGTGGCAGGAGTGAGACTCCGCCCATAGAATGATTTTGGTCACTTCTTCCATCGCTAGGGAACTCCTTGTTCCCCCCTGATGGTTGATGTACGCAACAGTTGTCATGTTGTCTGATTGAAACCGTATGAACTTGGCCCTCGCTAGCTGAGGCCAAGCCTTGAGAGCATTGAATATCGCTCTCAGTTCCAGAATATTTATCGGTAGAAGAGATTCTTCCCGAGACCAAAGACCCTGAGCTTTCAGGGATCCCCAGACCGCGCCCCAGCCCATCAGACTGGCGTCGGTCGTGACGATGACCCACTCCGGTCTGCGGAATGTCATCCCTTGTGACAGGTTGTCCAGGGACAGCCACCAACGGATTGAGTCTCTGGTCCTCTGATTTACTTGTATCTTCGGAGACAAGTCTGTATAGTCCCCATTCCACTGACTGAGCATGCACAGTTGTAATGGTCTTAGATGAATGCGCGCAAAAGGAACTATGTCCATTGCCGCTACCATCAAACCGATCACTTCCATGCACTGCGCTATGGAAGGAAGAGGAACGGAATGAAGTATCCGACAAGAGTCTAGAAGTTTTGTTTTTCTGGCCTCTGTCAGAAAAATCCTCATTTCTAAGGAGTCTATTATTGTTCCCAAGAAGGGAACCCTTGTTGACGGAGATAGAGAACTCTTTTCCACGTTCACTTTCCATCCGTGAGATCTGAGAAAGGCCAGGACAATGTCCGTGTGAGCCTTTGCTTGAGGAAGGGACGACGCTTGAATCAGAATGTCGTCCAAGTAAGGTACTACAGCAATGCCCCTTGGTCTTAGCACAGCTAGAAGGGACCCTAGTACCTTTGTGAAAATCCTTGGAGCAGTGGCTAATCCGAAAGGAAGCGCCACGAACTGGTAATGCTTGTCCAGGAATGCGAACCTTAGGAACCGATGATGTTCCTTGTGGATAGGAATATGTAGATACGCATCCTTTAAATCCACCGTGGTCATGAATTGACCTTCCTGGATGAAAGGAAGAATAGTTCGAATGGTTTCCATCTTGAACGATGGAACCTTGAGAAACTTGTTTAAGATCTTGAGATCTAAGATTGGTCTGAACGTTCCCTCTTTTTTGGGAACTATGAACAGATTGGAGTAGAACCCCATCCCTTGTTCTCTTAATGGAACAGGATGAATCACTCCCATTTTTAACAGGTCTTCTACACAATGTAAGAATGCCTGTCTTTTTATGTGGTCTGAAGACAACTGAGACCTGTGGAACCTCCCCCTTGGGGGAAGCCCCTTGAATTCCAGAAGATAACCTTGGGAGACTATTTCTAGCGCCCAAGGATCCAGAACATCTCTTGCCCAAGCCTGAGCGAAGAGAGAGAGGTCTGCCCCCCACCAGATCCGGTCCCGGATCGGGGGCCAACATTTCATGCTGTCTTGGTAGCAGTGGCAGGTTTCTTGGCCTGCTTTCCCTTGTTCCAGCCTTGCATTGGTCTCCAAGCTGGCTTGGCTTGAGAAGTATTACCCTCTTGCTTAGAGGACGTAGCACTTTGGGCTGGTCCGTTTCTCCGAAAGGGACGAAAATTAGGTTTATTTTTTGCCTTGAAAGGCCGATCCTGAGGAAGGGCGTGGCCCTTACCCCCAGTGATATCAGAGATAATCTCTTTCAAGTCAGGGCCAAACAGCGTTTTCCCCTTGAAAGGAATGTTAAGTAGCTTGTTCTTGGAAGACGCATCAGCTGACCAAGATTTCAACCAAAGCGCTCTGCGCGCCACAATAGCAAACCCTGAATTCTTAGCCGCTAACCTAGCCAATTGCAAAGTGGCGTCTAGGGTGAAAGAATTAGCCAATTTGAGAGCATTGATTCTGTCCATAATCTCCTCATAAGGGGGAGAATCACTATCGACCGCCTTTATCAGCTCATCGAACCAGAAACATGCGGCTGTAGCTACAGGGACAATGCATGAAATAGGTTGTAGAAGGTAACCCTGCTGAACAAACATCTTTTTAAGTAAACCTTCTAATTTCTTATCCATAGGATCTTTAAAAGCACAACTATCCTCTATGGGTATAGTGGTGCGTTTGTTTAAAGTGGAAACCGCTCCCTCGACCTTGGGGACTGTCTGCCATAAGTCCTTTCTGGGGTCGACCATAGGAAACAATTTTTTAAATATGGGGGGAGGGACGAAAGGAATACCGGGCCTTTCCCATTCTTTATTAACAATGTCCGCCACCCGCTTGGGTATAGGAAAAGCTTCTGGGAGTCCCGGGACCTCTAGGAACTTGTCCATTTTACATAGTTTCTCTGGGATGACCAACTTGTCACAATCATCCAGAGTGGATAATACCTCCTTGAGCAGAATGCGGAGATGTTCCAATTTAAACGTAATCACATCAGGTTCAGCTTGTTGAGAAATGTTCCCTGAATCAGTAATTTCTCCCTCAGACAAAACCTCCCTGGCCCCATCAGACTGGGTTAGGGGCCCTTCAGAACCATTATTATCAGCGTCGTCATGCTCTTCAGTATCTAAAACAGAGCAGTCACGCTTACGCTGGTAAATGTTCATTTTGGCTAAAATGTTTTTGACAGAATTATCCATTACAGCCGTTAATTGTTGCATAGTAAGGAGTATTGGCGCGCTAGATGTACTAGGGGCCTCCTGAGTGGGCAAGACTCGTGTAGACGAAGGAGGGAATGATGCAGTACCATGCTTACTCCCCTCACTTGAGGAATCATCTTGGGCATCATTGTCATTGTCACATAAATCACATTTATTTAAATGAATAGGAATCCTGGCTTCCCCACATTCAGAACACAGTCTATCTGGTAGTTCAGACATGTTAAACAGGCATAAACTTGATAACAAAGTACAAAAAACGTTTTAAAATAAAACCGTTACTGTCACTTTAAATTTTAAACTGAACACACTTTATTACTGCAATTGCGAAAAAACATGAAGGAATTGTTCAAAATTCACCAAATTTTCACCACAGTGTCTTAAAGCCTTAAAAGTATTGCACACCAAATTTGGAAGCTTTAACCCTTAAAATAACGGAACCGGAGCCGTTTTTAACTTTAACCCCTTTACAGTCCCTGGTATCTGCTTTGCTGAGACCCAACCAAGCCCAAAGGGGAATACGATACCAAATGACGCCTTCAGAAAGTCTTTTCTAAGTATCAGAGCTCCTCTCACATGCGACTGCATGTCATGCCTCTCAAAAATAAGTGCGCAACACCGGCGCGAAAATGAGGCTCTGCCTATGATTTGGGAAAGCCCCTAAATAATAAGGAGTCTAAAACAGTGCCTGCCGATATTATTATATCAAAATACCCAGATAAAATGATTCCTCAAGGCTAAATATGTGTTAATAATGAATCGATTTAGCCCAGAAAAAGTCTACAGTCTTAATAAGCCCTTGTGAAGCCCTTATTTACGATCTTTATAAACATGGCTTACCGGATCCCATAGGGAAAATGACAGCTTCCAGCATTACATCGTCTTGTTAGAATGTGTCATACCTCAAGCAGCAAGAGACTGCTCACTGTTCCCCCAACTGAAGTTAATTGCTCTCAACAGTCCTGTGTGGAACAGCCATGGATTTTAGTTACGGTTGCTAAAATCATTTTCCTCATACAAACAGAAATCTTCATCTCTTTTCTGTTTCTGAGTAAATAGTACATACCAGCACTATTTTAAAATAACAAACTCTTGATTGAATAATAAAAACTACAGTTAAACACTAAAAAACTCTAAGCCATCTCCGTGGAGATGTTGCCTGTACAACGGCAAAGAGAATGACTGGGGTAGGCGGAGCCTAGGAGGGATCATGTGACCAGCTTTGCTGGGCTCTTTGCCATTTCCTGTTGGGGAAGAGAATATCCCACAAGTAAGGATGACGCCGTGGACCGGACACACCTATGTTGGAGAAATGACACATTCTATCTGAATCATCAACATGTAATGTCCTATCCCTTTAAGTATGATTTAAGTAACAGAAAACAGAATTTATGCTTACCTGATAAATTACTTTCTCTTGTGGTGTATCCAGTCCACGGGTTCATACTTTACTTGTGGGATATTCTCCTTCCTAACAGGAAGTGGCAAAGAGAGCACACAGAAGAGCTGTCCATATAACTCCCCCTCTAGCTCCACCCCCCAGTCATTCGACCGAAGGTTAGGAAGAAAAAGGAGAAACCATAGGGTGCAGTGGTGACTGTAGTTTAAACTAAAAATCTACCTGACTAATAGCCAGGGCGGGCCGTGGACTGGATACACCACAAGAGAAAGTAATTGATCAGGTAAGCATAAATTCTGTTTTCTCTTGTAAGGTATATCCAGTCCACGGGTTCATCCACACTTGTGGGATACCAATACCAAAGCTTTAGGACACGGATGAAGGGAGGGAACAAGACAGGTACCTTAAACGGAAGGCACCACTGCTTGTAAAACCTCTCTCCCAAAAATAGACTCCGAAGAAGCAAAAGTATAGAATTTGGAAAATTTGGAAAAAATATGCAGCGAAGACCAAGTCGCTGCCTTACAAATCTGTTCAACAGAAGCCTCATTTTTAAAAGCCCATGTGGAAGCCACTGCTCTGGTAAATTGAGCAGTAATTGTTTCAGGAGGCTGCTGCCCAGCAGTCTCATAGGCCAGATGGATGATGCTTTTCAGCCAAAAGGAAAGAGAGGTAGCAGTCGCCTTCTGACCTCTCCTCTTACCAGAATAGATAACAAACAACGAAGTTGTTTGTCTGAAATCCTTAGTTGCTTGTAAATAGAACTTTAAAGCATGAACCACATCAAGATTGTGCAACAGACGTTCCTTCTTCGAAGAAGGATTAGGACACAGAGAAGGAACAACAATTTCCTGGTTAATATTCTTATTAGACACAACCTTAGGAAGAAAACCGGGTTTGGTACGCAAAACTACCTTATCTGCATGGAACACCAAGTAAGGTGAGTCACAATGTAAAGCAGATTACTCTGAAACTCTTCGAGCAGAAGAGATAGCTACCAAAAACAAAACTTTCCAAGATAAAAGCTTAATATCTATGGAATGTAAAGGTTCAAACGGAACCCCTTGCAAAACTGAAAGAACTAAATTCAGACTCCATGGCGGAGCCACAGGTCTATAAACAGGCTTGATTCTGACTAAAACCTGAGTAAACGCTTGAACGTCTGGTACCTCCGCCAGACGTTTGTGTAAAACAATAGACAAAGCAGATATCTGTCCTTTTAAGGAACTAGCTGACAATCCTTTCTCCAATCTTGGAGAAAAGACAATATCCTGGGAATCCTAATCTTACTCCATGAGTAACCCTTGGATTCGCACCAATAAAGATATTTTCGCCAAATCTTATGGTAGATTTTCCTGGTGACAGGCTTTCTAGCCTGAATCAGGGTATCGATAACCGACTCAGAGAAACCACGCTTTGATAGAATTAGGCGTTCAATCTCCAAGCAGTCAGACGCAGAGAAATTAGATTTGGATGTTTGAAAGGACCTTGAAGTAGAAGGTCCTGCCTCATTGGCAGAGTCCATGGTGGAACGTATGACATGTCCACTAGGTCTGCATACCAGGTCCTGCGTGGCCACGCAGGCGCTATTAGAATCACCGACGCCCTTTCCTGCTTGATTCTGGCAACCAGACAAGGAAGGAGAGAAAACGGTGGGAACAAATAGGCCAGATTGAAGGACCAAGGCGCTGCTAGAGCATCTATCAACACCGCCTGGGGATCCCGGGACCTGGACCCATAAAGAGGAAGTTTGGTATTCTGACGGGACGCCATCAGATCCAATTCTGGAGTGCCCCATAGCTGAGTCAGCTGGGCAAATACCTCCGGGTGGAGTTCCCACTCCCCCGGATGAAAAGTCTGACGACTTAGAAAATCCGCCTCCCAGTTGTCTACTCCTGGGATGTGAATTGCTGAGAGGTGGCAAGAGTGATCCTCCGCCCACCTGATTATTTTGGTTACTTCCATCATTGCTAGGGGACTCCATGTTCCCCCTTGATGGTTGATGTAAGCTACAGTCGTGATGTTGTCCGACTGAAATCTGATGAATTTGGCCGTAGCTAGCTGAGGCCCTGCCTGAAGAGTGTTGAATATCGCCCTCAGTTCCAGAATGTTTATCGGGAGAAGAGCTTCTTCCCGAGACCATAAGCCCTGAGCTTTCAGGGAGTCCCAGACTGCACCCCAGCCCAACAGACTGGCGTCGGTCATTACGATGATCCACTCTGGTCTGCGGAAACACATTCCCTGAGACAGGTGATCCTGAGACAACCACCAGAGAAGAGAATCTCTGGTCCCCTGGTCCAACTGTATTTGAGGAGACAAATCTGCATAATCCCCATTCCACTGTTTGAGCATGCATAGTTGCAGTGGTCTGAGGTGTATCCGAGCAAAAGGGACTATGTCCATTGCCGCTACCATTAGTCCGATTGTCTCCATGCACTGAGCTACAGATGGCCGAGGAATGGAATGAAGAGCTCGGCAAGTGGTTAAGAGTTTTAACTTTCTGACCTCCGTCAGAAATATTTTCATTTCTACCGAATCTAATAGAGTTCCTAGGAAGGAAACTCTTGTGAGGGGGGAGTGAGAACTCTTTTTGATGTTCACCTTCCACCCGTGAGACCTCAGAAAGGCCAATACAATTTCCGTGTGAGACTTGGCTCTTTGGAAAGTCGACGCCTGAATTAAGATGTCGCCTAGATAAGGCGCCACTGCTATGCCCCACGGTCTTAGAACCACCAGGAGGGACCCTAGCACCTTTGTGAAAATTCTGGGAGCAGTGGCCAACCCGAAAGGAAGAGCCACAAACTGATAATGCTTGTCCAGAAAGGCGAACCTGAGAAACTGGTGATGATCTTTTTGGATAGGAATGTGCAGATACGCATCCTTTAGATCCACGGTAGTCATATATTGACCCTCCTGGATCATTGGTAAGATTGTCCGAATGGTCTCCATCTTGAATGATGGGACTCTGAGGAATTTGTTTAGAATTTTGAGATCCAGGATTGGTCTGAAAGTTCCTTCTTTTTTGGGAACCACAAACAGGTTTGAGTAAAACCCCAGCCCTTGTCTGCCCCCCACTAGATCCGGTCCCGGATCGGGGGCTATACCCCTTCATGCTGTCTTGGAGGCAGCTGCAGGCTTCTTGGCCTGTTTACCCTTGTTCCCTGGTAAGGTTTCCAGGCTGCCCTGGGTTGTGAAGTGTTACCCCCTTGCTTTGCAGCAGGGGAGGATGAAGCGAGACCGCTCCTGAAATTTCGAAAGGAACAAAAATTATTTTGTTTGTTCTTTGTCTTAAAGGACTTGTCCTGAGGGAGAGCATGGCCTTTTCCCCCAGTGATTTCTGAGATAATCTCTTTCAATTCAGGCCCGAAAAGGGTCTTTCCTTTGAAAGGGATGTTCAGTAGTTTGGATTTTGACGACACATCGGCCGACCAGGACTTTAGCCATAGCACCCTGCATGCCAGAATGGCGAAACCTGAATTCTTTGCCGCTAACTTAGCTAGTTGGAAAGCGGCATCTGTGATAAAAGAATTAGCCAGCTTAAGAGCCTTAATTCTGTCCATAATGTCCTCATATGAGGTCTCCGTCTGGAGCACATCTTCCAGCGCCTCGAACCAGAAAGCAGCTGCAGTAGTTACAGGAACAATGCACGCTATAGGTTGGAGAAGAGAACCTTGTTGAACAAAAATTTTATTAAGTAAACCCTCTAATTTTTTATCCATAGGGTCTTTAAAAGCACAACTGTCCTCAATTGGTATGGTTGTGCACTTAGCAAGTGAAGAAACAGCCCCCTCCACCTTAGGGACCGTCTGCCACGAGTCCCACGTGGGGTCAGATATGGGGAACATTTTCTTAAAAATAGGAGGGGGAACAAACGGAATACCTGGTCTATCCCACTCCCTAGTTACTATATCCGCAATCCTCTTAGGGACCGGGAACACCTCAGTGTAAACAGGAACTTCTAGGTACTTGTCCATTTTACACAATTTCTCTGGAACCACCAAAGGGTCGCAGTCATCCAGAGTAACTGATACCTCCCTGAGCAATAAGCGGAGGTGTTCTAGTTTAAATTTAAAAACCAACGTATTTGAGTCTGTCTGAGGAGCAACCTTTCCCGAATCGGAAATTTCTCCCTCAGACAGCACATCCCTCGCCCCCATTTCAGAGCGTTGTGAGTGTATATCGGATACAGCTACCAAAGCGTCAGAATGCTCAGAATCTGTTCTTAAAACAGAGCTATCACGCTTTGTAGGTAACACGGGCAGTTTAGATAAAAACACTGAGAGGGTATTATCCATAACTGCCGCCAAGTCTTGCAAGGTAAAAGAGTTAGACGCACTAGAGGTGCTAGGCGTTGCTTGAGCGGGCGTAACTGGTTGTGACACTTGGGGAGATGTTAATGGGCTAACCTCATTACCTTCTGTCTGAGAATCATCTTGGGCCAAATTTTTAAGTGCAACAATATGTTCTTTAAAGTGTATAGACATATCAGTACAAGTGGGACACATTCTGAGAGGGGGTTCCACCATGGCTTCTAAACACATTGAACAAGGATTTTCCTTAGTGACAGACATGTTTAACAGACTAGTAGTAAGACAAACAGGCTTAGAAATCACTTTAATCAAGTAAAAACACACTTTGCAAAAAACATTTACTGTGCCTTTAAGAGATAAGGCACACAATTTTCCAAAACAGTGAAATATGCAGCAAACTTTTCGAAATTTTCACAGTATGTACCTAAAGCATTGGTAAGATTGCAGAACTAGACCAGGTTGGGTTTATACATAGTCGCGAAGGCCCAGATAACATTAGGCGCCTTATCAATATTGTATGCGAATCAACGAGAATGAACAAGCCTTTCTCGGTTATCTCTCTAGATGCTGAGAAGGCTTTTGACAGATGGAGTTACCTCTGGGAGACTCTCAATGCCTTCAAATTTCCCTCTGACATATGTCTCGCGATTCAAGCCCTATACTCCAGTCCCACAGCAGTGGTCAGGGGGGTGGGGTTCCATTCGACCCCATTCCCCATCTTTAACGGTACGAGGCAGGGTTGTCCACTCTCCCCGCTCCTGTTTGCTCTGGCAATTGAGCCGCTCGCTGAAACAACACGTACCGATAAGGGCTTAGAGGGAATTACACTCTTTGGCTCCAAACACAACATCGCCTTGTTTGCAGACGATGTTACAGTGTTTTCTGCAGACCCACTTCGTACAATCCCTAGACTCCTTGAAATACTTGAAACCTTTGGCTCTCTTTCTTTCTATAAGCTTAACGCCCCCAAAACAGAAATCTACTGGTGGGGTTTTCCCCAAAACTATGTTACGGTCCTTCAAAGGCAGTTTGACTTCAAATGGTCTAACAAATGGATTACCCACCTTGGAGTTAAAATCTCAAATGACTTGAAGCAGATGGTAAAGGATAATTACCTACCCCTGCTGGCGGATTTGCGTAAGTTAAAAAATGTTTGGGAGCACACAAACATCTCTTGGATGGGCCGTATAGCTTCCCTCAAAATGTCATTCCTCCCTCGGCTCACCTATCTGTTTAGATGTCTCCCGATCAGAATACCCACTCACCTTTTACTACAATTTCAAAGTGAGTGCACAAAATTTATCTGGCAGAATAAAACTCCAAGAATAGCCCATAAAACCCTACAGTTTTCCATCCAGTTGGGGGGACTGGCTTCCCCATCTATAGCTAAGTACTACTAGGGAGCCATGCTCACGCATATCTCTCAATGGGGAGTGCTCCACTCACAAGACAGGTGGAGAGACATTGAACAAGCTTCACTACCCTTTGATATTTACCTAAAGGATCTAATCTGGACCCCGGTTCAAGTCGTAGAACCTTGAATATTCATAACTTTGTAGTCCTGGAGTGCCTGGCAATCTGGGATAAGATTCGGCATCGCAAATTGATTGCGTCGCACCCCTCCCCGATCACTTCTGTCTCAGGCCTTTTCACTGGCCTCGCAGAAACACACCCCAACACGTGGGCTCGTATAGGTGTAAAACAAGTTTCAGACTTCTGGTCAGGGTCCAGCGGGGACGGATATATCTCGTTGTCTCAGGACAGACCTCGGGGAGACATCCCGACCTACCTCCACTTTGAACTTACTAGGATTAAGAGTTTCCTATCTAGCTGGGGATTCTTCCCCGCCGCTCCACGCCAGCTTACCCCATGGGAGTCTGTGTGGAAAGGAGGACGTAGACTCCACAAGCCCCTCTCGAGACATTATAGTCTGCTTGAGGGTTCCGTACCCCCAGAACTGGCTTCACACTTGCTTAAGTGGGATACTATTCTTCACACTTGAATCTCTGCAAACGCTTGGCAGGGGTCCCTCACCTTAACCAAAAAATCATTGCATTGTGTAACAATGTTCGAAACCCACTATAAAATCATCTCTCAATGGTATCTGGTCCCCGCGCGGCTGTCCAAAATGTTTCCGACATCTCCACAATGTTGGAGGGACTGCGGTTCCCATGGCAACATGCTCCACATATGGTGGGAATGCCCTAGGCTAACTCCTCTGTGGAATACGTGTTTCCGCACTTTGTCTGCTCTCAGGATCCAGTTGCCCAAAAACCCTGCCACGGCATGTCCTCCCCAAACATCAGCAGATTTTCTGTGTTTATCTCCTGTCATCAGTTAAAACTAATATTGCCAGATGCTGGAAGAAAACCTCTCCCCCTAGATGGTCTGATATTCTCAAAACAATGGCCTACTTACACGCTATGGAAAAAGACATATACTATAGTTTGGACAGAATCTACCTTTTTGAAATGGTTTGGGCTGACTGGACAGACACACACGACACTACATGGTTACCCCAGGTTAGTGCCTAAGAGACCACGCTGCGACCACCTCAGACGATCCCCGGTAGGGACTCCCCCCCCCCTCTCGATGTGCGCCCCCTCCCACCCCCCTTGATAACTATCGGAAATGTATCGACTTCTACCCCTGAACCTTGAATGTATCAGTTGCATGTTTCATACTTATGTGCTTATTTATATGATGTGTATCACAATGTGCAGGGGTCCTGCGAGTCCCCAACTGTTGTTATATATTGTTTAAAATTAATAAAAATTTATTTAAAAAAAAAAAAAAGATTGCAGAACTAGCAAGAAAAACGATTAACCCCTTAATGCCCAAACCGGATCAATAGCAAGCTAACAACCGGTTAAAACGACTTCAGCACCTTGCCACAGCTCTGCTGTGGCCCTACCTGCCCTTAGGAACCAGATTTGTGGGGAAAAAGCTTCATATAGGCCCTCAAACTGCAGCAGGACCCTCCATGTGAAACAGCCTGAAGATCTAGTCAATCTAACTGCGCATCTGAGGCGCGGAATTAGGCCCCTCCCACCCTACTCCGGTGCTGTGAGGCCTAAAGAAACACTCCTAAGTGTTATAATAAAAGCCATGTGGGTAACAACCCCTGAAAGAAACCCAAAGGAACCTTCAAAGTGTCTCTAAAAAACGATTTTATTAGTAAAAACCGTTTGCCATAAAATAGTGTCAACCAGCATAAATTAGCCCTGTTATGTAAGCTTGTAATTCCATACTTAGTCTCTGAATAAAGTTTACCCTTCCCTCATGGGGATCTTATCAGTCCTTTTCTAGCATTATCACAGTCTTGTCTAGAAATAAATGACTGAACATACCTTATTGCAGCCTAACCTGCAAACCGTTCCCCCCAACTGAAGTTTTCTTGTACTCCTCAGTCCTTTGTGGGAACAGCAGTGGATTTTAGTTACAACATGCTAAAATCATCTTCCTCCCTGCAGAAATCTTAATCTCTTTTCTGCAAGAGAGTAAATAGTACACACCGGTACCATTTAAAATAACAAACTTTTGCTTGTAGAACAAAAACTACAAATCTAACACCACATTCACTTTACCCTTCCGAGAGGGACCCTATTGCTTAGAGCCAGCAAAGAGAATGACTGGAGGGTGGAGCTAGAGGGGGAGCTATATGGACAGCTCTGCTGTGTGCTCTCTTTGCCACTTCCTGTTAGGAAGGAGAATATCCCACAAGTAAAGAATGAACCCGTGGACTGGATACACCTTACAAGAGAAAATGTCTGTGTATAAAGTCTTGCTGCTGATTAATAATCTGGGTTGGTGTAGGTCGGGCGTTAATTTGATATTGTTTTATGTACTGTTAAAGGGACAGTAAAGTAAATATTAAACTTAAATAGATTGGATAGAACATGACATTTCAAACAACTTTCTAATTTACTTATATTATCAATTGTGCTTAGTTCTCTTGGTATCCTTTGTTAAAGAGTACTCCTAGGTTTACTCAGGAGTGTGCACGTGTCTTTAGGCAGCAGAGATTGCAACAACATTTATAGCAATGTTATACATAGTTACAAGCACTGCTGCACAGAGTGCTAAATGCACATCTGTAATCGAATATCAACCTCTGAGGTCTACTCTTTGACAAAGGATACCAAAAGAACAAAGCAAATTAGATAATAGAAATAAATTAGAAAGTTGGGTAAAATTGCTGCTTGTGAGAGTCTGCGTAAAGTGACAGCAATTGACACCGTTAAAGGAAATTATGGATCTCAACTGCAGATCTAATTATTCAAAAATGAGTGAATGTATCACTTTAGTCTCTGTGCTTATATAAGTAATGAGCTCAGAGTGACATAAGTGAATTTAATTAAATGAGAAGTCTGTAAATTATATGATGAAACAGTCCTTTAAAGAAAAGTTCTTAAGGTAAATTGAAAGTATCAGACTTTGCATAAGCAGGTTTCTATTATGTATGAGAACCTGTTATTTTTATTCCTAGTTGCTTTTATCCTAGCAACTGAATGTACAGAGAGAATTTGTTACTTTCCCTTTAAATATTGCTAGAGACAGAGCACATACAAGTAAGGAGATTTGTTCTAGCTTAAGCGCTACAGCGGAATGAAATCCGAGTGTCAGTTTTCATCTACTGAGGAGTGACGTCAGAGAAGCTGCATGGAGTAGTTACCGGAGCTATGCGGTCTGTGTATTGAGAGATAGCTTGCTACAGTTGCGATGAGCAAATGAGTTGTTAATTCAAAGACGGCTTGTGGCTCCGGTTGAAGCTCAGGAAGAGTCACGCTGATAGTTGGAGGGTGTGGCTAAGTTCCGTTACTTAACAGTGGGTTATCCGTTATATAAGGTAACGAGTAGATGTTTAGTATATCCCAAGTAAACCTCAATACCTGATACAGATTGAAACAGAGAAATGTCCCAGTTTGTAGCTTCTGAATTACAGTTGAGAGATTGCGCTGACGCTGGTAATCACATTCAGCTATAATGTAAAAGGAAATCCAAACAAGCGCTGCAGCACTTCAAACAAGCTGCAGTGAATAAAGAGAGGCTTTAAATTAAATCTTTAGTTCTTTGGTATAAATTGTAATCCTTTCTTAATCCTCAGTAAGGAGTCAGGTAGAATTTTGGCATAGCTTCTAGCTGCAAATCAACAATAACTAAGCACCTGTTCAAGGTGCTGTGATGCCTTAAATAGGGGAGTGGTAAAGCAAGGCAGGAAAGTTTAGGTGAAAAAGAAAAGCTGGAATGGAATCCTGACACTGCTCTATATAAATTATCAGCGTTTAACTTTCACTGTCAGATTTTTCTTCTGTTTTTGATGATGTTTTCCTTACTATTCTGTGATATTGTGTTTTTAATTATACAAAAAACACAAAATACTGGTCTGGATTACAATCACTTTATTTATATGAAAAAACATTGTATATCATTATATAGTAAACAGCAGCATTACATGATATATGCACACAATGGTATAAATATACCTAACACTTGTGCTCTTGATACAAAGGGATTTATCAGACATATAATGTTCCCTTTATATATACAGTATGTGCTATTATCAGTTCTTGTGGCTTCTAACTAACATGAAAACATCTAACAGACATAATATCAAGTCACACAACGTGACACACATATTACATACCCAGTATACATGTAGGTTATAGTAGCCATTTCAATTAAACTGATTATGATCACATGACACACATATTACATACCTAGTATACATGTAGGTTATAGTAGCCATTTCAATTAAACTGATTATGATCACATGACACACATATTACATACCCAGTATACATGTAGCTTATAGTAGCCATTTAACTTAAACTGATTATAATCACGTATGTACTGGTTACTGATATTGTGTCTCATGAAATAAAATCAGTTTCCCCTCAGTAATTCCTCTGGTATATAACATGTACAATACTAAGCATCTATTGCTATAAGAAAAGGTTTATCCACATGATGTGCACATTAAATATATCTCCCAGACGTCAATCATTTGAGACTGATGATCTTGTTAATATAATTCTCTCACACTCTATTCATATAAAGACTCCTTTATTCTGTAAATGTAATTATTTTCTCCCCTATGTAAATCAAACGTACAACTCCTAACACTGGCATATTAATAAACAACACTGGGGGTGTTTTGGTGCTGAATGGTTGTGTAAACTGGTCAGTATTGAGGACAGAGTTGTATATTCCTGTGTGCTGTTTGGATTTTATCACATTGATATGAGAGAAACTCAGGTGCACATATATAGAGGAACAAAGGACAGCAAGAGAGTACTTCCAATCTGGGGATTTTATAACTGGGATTAGAAAGTATTATTTACAATAGGATCCTTTTTGATGCTTCTATTTAGAGATTGTGTCCTCTTTAGGATAATTGTAAAAAGGTTTGCACACTGTGCATATAAAGTTTATTTGTGTGTAAATATTTGGTGTTTTGTGATACCTGATTTCAATAAAAACTTTTTTCCACTTTCTAAACATGTGAAAGGTTTCTTCCCTTGTGAATCCTTTCATGTTTTCTCAGATCATTCTTTTGTGTAAAACTTTTTCCACACTCTGTACATGAGAAAGGCTTTTCCCCTGTGTGAATCCTTTCATGCCTTTTCAGATGACTCTTTTGTGGAAAACATTTCCCACACTCTGTACATTTGAAAGGCTTTTCTCCTGTGTGACTCCTTTCATGAGTTTTCAGATGACTCTTTTGTGTAAAACATTTTCCACACTCTGTACATGTGAAAGGCTTTTCTCCTGTGTGACTCCTTTCATGAGTTTTTAGATCATTTATTTCTGTAAAACATTTTCCACACTCTGTACATGTGAAAGGCTTTTCGCCTGTGTGAAATCTTACATGAGTTTTCAGATAACTCTTATGTGTAAAACTTTTTCCACACTCTGTACATGTGAAAGGCTTTTCTCCTGTGTGAATCCATTCATGAGTTTTCAGACTATTTATTCGTGTAAAAACTTTTCCACACTCTGTACATGTGAAAGGCTTTTCTCCTGTGTGACTCCTTTCATGAGTTTTCAGATTACTCATATATGTAAAACTTTTTCCACACTCTGTACATGTGAAAGGCTTTTTTCCTGTGTGACTCCTTTCATGATTATTCAGATTACTCATATATGTAAAACATTTTCCACACTCTGTACATGTGAAAGGCTTTTCTCCTGTGTGAATCCTTTCATGACTTTTCAGATTACTCATTTGTGTAAAACTTTTTCCACACTCTGTACATGTGAAAGGCTTTTCTCCTGTGTGAATCATTTCATGACTTTTCAGATTACTCATTTCTGTAAAACACTTTCCACACTCATTACATATGAAAGGTTTCTCCCCTGTGTGGGTCTTTTCATGAGATATGAGATTTCCCTTGGATGTGAAACATCTCCCACACTCATTACATGTGAAAGGTTTCTCCCCTGTGTGGGTCTTTTTGTGACACTTAAGGCTTCCTTTAGATGTAAAACATCTCCCACATTCTGTACACGTGTGAGTTTTCACAACTGTGTGAACTGTGTGGTGTTCAAGGAGATGCAAATTACATGTGAAGCTTTTCTCACATTCTGTACATTTGAAAGGTTTCTTATTTGTATGAATCATTTGGCTAGACTTAAGACTTTCCCCTTCTTTTAAATGTTTTGAAAACTCAGTAAATTTGTGTGGTTTAACCTCTGGGATAATCATTTCACTAGATAAGTCATAAATGTTGTCCTCTTGTTTGATGACTAAATTACTCTCTGTACATAATGATTGCTGCCCAGTTCCTGCCAATTCTCCATCTCCTTTAAATATCTGCTGTGATTTCCCCAATGTTTGTGAATAGTCATTAGTGTCTAAGACTTTTGGAGTTTGCTGTATCATTCTGATGCTTCCTGTAGTGAAGGATGGGTATGAACTATTCAAGTGATTGTCTACATAAAAAGAAAAGGAATAAAGAAAATAAAGAAAGTTTATTCTTTAAAATGGAATCCATCGTCTTACACAAATCATATTATTTATTTACATTCCATAAAATGGCTTCTGTTTTGTGTTTATTTTTAAATTGATTAACCTGTAAATCACAAATTTAAACAAAGAAAGACAAATAATGTAAATATTTCTATATCATAATAAACTAAACCACTGATTACTGATTAAAACAATTTATAGCGAGCCATTAAATAAGGTGCAGGTGGATAATGTTCTCAGCCAGGGAACAAGTACATCTGTATTCTGGGCAAGATAGGTAGCATCTACCATCCTTATTTAACATTGCACAAGCAAATGCACATACAGCACTGCCCGGCTCATGCTCAACCAGTAGGGTGAGAATATGATGTCTTAATCATAACAGACTAATAATCTGTGTTAGATGTTTTGAAAGGCTAAAAAAGCAGTGATCTTATGATACTTCTTAGCTTGCAGTTGCAGTTATTTAATTTATATAATCAGCCAAAAATGTATTAGTTTAATAAGACTCACTTTGAAATTAAGCACACAAATCAGTGGCGGTTCTGGGGTGGGGAACACTTACTGGTGGAGTTCTGGGTGTTCCACATATGGGAACAAGGTAGGCGTAAGTGTAGTTATGGGTGTTCCATGAGTTGGGTCAGGGCAGGGGAAGGTAGAGTTGCAGGTGATCTGAGAGCAGGTGTTGACACAAATGTTCTTAAAAGGTGCAGCTATAAATATAATAGTTTATATTTGTTTATTGAGTGCTTTATTCTATTTCCCAGTAATTAAAGTCAGCATAATATCTATTTTACTCACCTAACACCTGTGAGTTCATGCTGATAACAGGCTCCAATGTCTGTGCTCAGGAAGAAGGTTCCCTTATTCACTCCAGTTACATCAATACCTGATATCTCTCAGTGCTCTGGTTGTGTCTGTAAAAAGTATATTAAATGGTTTAGACAGATAATAATAAATAATGGTCCTGATTAACTGTACGTATGGTATAATTAAAGGCACACATAACAATTCATGTGATACAGATCAGCTGTTTAGGTTATTACATATGTGCTATTGATTCAGCACAACCATTTAGTACAGTTAGCTCTGTGGGTGTTACAGTTGCACCTTAAATATTTATCTTTCCAGAACTTTACAAGTACAGTATAAGCTCAGGAGTAGACAATCTATTTATGAGTGGGACAAACCACAACCTTACAAATTTATTATAATCATGTTTTCCATTATTTATATCAAAGAGCAGCACTTACACAAATGTTAAATAAGAGTTGTTTATATGTAATTTAAATCTAATACTACAGTATTGATATTGTACTTTCTACAGATCCTCACTGTCAGACATTTTGTATTTACTAAAAATAAAATGTGTAACAAAAACCACACACAAATAGTGATAATAATACAGACCAATATGTAGTACCGACCAATATGTAGTAATATATCCAACGTGAAAAGAGTCTTTAATGGAGACAGTACCACAAATACAAATAATGATAATAATACAGACCAATATGTAGTACCGACCAATATGTAGTAATATATCCAACATGAAAAGAGTCTTTAATGGAGACAATACCACAAATACAAATAGTGATAATAATACAGACCAATATGTAGTACCGACCAATATGTAGTAATATATCCAACGTGAAAAGAGTCTTTAATGGAGACAATAGCACAAATACAAATAGTCCATACGATGTTCCTCAGAAGGAAGAGAAAGAAACACATCATAGCATAATACTGCGTAATCTTCACTCCCCAGATGGAAGGCAGACCCAGAATACTCACATTAGTTATAGCTCCAACAGCTCAAGATAATCAGGTTTATTGTGCAGACCCCAGGCAGACTGGATACAGACACAGACAAATGCGTAAAGCAAATGTACAATTTATTAATAACAAAAGCTAAAGTTCTTGTAGATCACTAAGCGTAACAGGAACAAACATACACAGATACTATGCGTGTGATAGTCCGTTGTTACAGACCGCATGAAGCTACACACTGTATCTGTAGTCTTTCTGTACCGGATAGGTACCCCTCCTTGTGACCAATTTGTACAATGCTTAAAAGACTCTTCATTTTGTATTTGTCATGTGCTCCACCCCAGTCCTTTAAATTCTCTTGGTCAGTAGTGAGTTGTCTTAAATCACACTGCAAACGGGGGGGGGGGTTCAGAGAGACAGGCTCTAAAATGTTAACTTTTAATTGTTTTCTAGGACAGAGATAAGAAAAGGAAGCCTTTGTGTTTACATAGATTGATAACATAATGAGATATGATCTCTCATCAAGTTCAGCCCATTTAAAAATTTCATAAAGTATATAATAACAAAATCAACTGATGCAAACTAACGATACAATTAGTGATAAACCAAAATGGAAATTCTGGACTGAAACCGAACCCGAAAATCCGGGATGCACTTGACCAAAAACCGAAACCGAAAATGTATTTTTTCAAATTATTATTATTATTTTTTTTTTGCATAATTAGACTATTTAATGAAAAGCCCAAGCTTTTATTGAAAGTAACACACTACAATTGGACAAAAATATCTTAAAACAATAATATGCTACACAATAATTTTATAAAAAAAAAACAGGCAAAAAATGATAATGCAATTTTCGGCCAAAATGTTTCTGCGACAAAAATTTTGGTGCATCCCTACCTAAAACAATATTAAATAGCAATATACTGTATTATTCTTTATTTAGTTCTATGTAACAGAATCAGATTTAACAGGGTTTTTTTTACCAATTATCCAAAAAAAATAGTCCTAGAAAACTCATTATATTGAAAACAGTAAGTCAAGTAATGAACTTAAACAGCAGCTCTAGGTTAGCATCAAATTTGAAACTTGCTACACAAACATTCTACCAAAAATAACAGAAAAAAAAACCCAAAAATAGTCAAAATGCAATTATTCGGCAGAAACGTTTCTGCGGCCGGCATTTCGGTGCATCCCTAAATACAATGTAATAAAACGTACTATGGATTTCTAAAGAGCAGTAGATTTATTTCTGACATTTTGTTCTGCACCTGTATCATGTGACAGCGATCAGCCAATAACAGACTCATATCTGTATATAATATAAACTCGTGCACATGCTAAGTAGCAGCTGGTGTCACATAACCTGTATCATGTGACAGCGATCAGCCAATAACAGACTCATATCTGTATATAATATAAACTCGTGCACATGCTAAGTAGCAGCTGGTGTCACATAACCTGTATCATGTGACAGTGATCAGCCAATAACAGACTCATATCTGTATATAATATAAACTTGTGCACGTGCTAAGTAGCAGCTGGTGTCACATAACCTGTATCATGTGACAGCGATCAGCCAATAACAGACTCATATCTGTATATAATATAAACTCGTGCACATGCTAAGTAGCAGCTAGCGCCACATAACTTGTATCATGTGACAGCGATCAGCCAATAACAGACTCATATCTGTATATAATATAAACTCGTGCACATGCTAAGTAGCAGCTAGCGCCACATAACTTGTATCATGTGACAGCGATCAGCCAATAACAGACTCATATCTGTATATAATATAAACTCGTGCACATGCTAAGTAGCAGCTGGTGTCACATAACCTGTATCATGTGACAGCGATCAGCCAATAACAGACTCATATCTGTATATAATATAAACTTGTGCACGTGCTAAGTAGCAGCTGGTGCCACATAACCTGTATCATGTGACAGTGATCAGCCAATAACAGACTCATATCGTATATAATATAAACTCGTGCACATGCTAAGTAGCAGCTGGTGCCACATAACCTGTATCATGTGACAGCGATCAGCCAATAACAGACTCATATCTGTATATAATATAAACTCGTGCACATGCTAAGTAGCAGCTGGTGCCACATAACCTGTATTTTATAAACATTGTGTACAATTTGTTCTGCACCTGTATCATGTGACAGCGATCAGCCAATAACAGACTCATATCTGTATATAATATAAACTCGTGCACATGCTAAGTAGCAGCTGGTGTCACATAACCTGTATCATGTGACAGTGATCAGCCAATAACAGACACATATCTGTATATAATATAAACTCGTGCACATGCTAAGTAGCAACTGGCGCCACATAACCTGTATCATGTGACAGCGATCAGCCAATAACAGACTCATATCTGTATATAATATAAACTCGTGCACGTGCTAAGTAGCAGCTGGTGCCAAATAACATGTATCATGTGACAGCGATCAGCCAATAACAGACTCATATCTGTATATAATATAAACTCGTGCACATGCTAAGTAGCAGCTGGTGTCACATAACCTGTATCATGTGACAGTGATCAGCCAATAACAGACTCATATCTGTATATAATATAAACTCGTGCACATGCTAAGTAGCAGCTGGCACCACATAACTTGTATCATGTGACAGTGATCAGCCAATAACAGACTCATATCTGTATATAATATAAACTCGTGCACATGCTAAGTAGCGGCTGGCGCCACATAACCTGTATTTTATAAACATTGTGTAAAATTTGTTCTGCACCTGTATCATGTGACAGCGATCAGCCAATAACAGACTCATATCTGTATATAATATAAACTCGTGCACATGCTAAGTAGCAGCTGGCACCACATAACTTGTATCATGTGACAGTGATCAGCCAATAACAGACTCATATCTGTATATAATATAAACTCGTGCACATGCTAAGTAGCAGCTGGTGTCACATAACCTGTATCATGTGACAGTGATCAGCCAATAACAGACTCATATCTGTATATAATATAAACTCGTGCACGTGCTAAGTAGCAGCTGGTGTCACATAACCTGTATCATGTGACAGTGATCAGCCAATAACAGACACATATCTGTATATAATATAAACTCGTGCACATGCTAAGTAGCAACTGGCGCCACATAACCTGTATCATGTGACAGCGATCAGCCAATAACAGACTCATATCTGTATATAATATAAACTCGTGCACGTGCTAAGTAGCAGCTGGTGCCAAATAACATGTATCATGTGACAGCGATCAGCCAATAACAGACTCATATCTGTATATAATATAAACTCGTGCACATGCTAAGTAGCAGCTGGTGTCACATAACCTGTATCATGTGACAGTGATCAGCCAATAACAGACTCATATCTGTATATAATATAAACTCGTGCACATGCTAAGTAGCAGCTGGCACCACATAACTTGTATCATGTGACAGTGATCAGCCAATAACAGACTCATATCTGTATATAATATAAACTCGTGCACGTGCTAAGTAGCAGCTGGTGTCACATAACCTGTATCATGTGACAGCGATCAGCCAATAACAGGCTCATATCTGTATATAATATAAACTCGTGCACATGCTAAGTAGCAGCTGGTGTCACATAACCTGTATCATGTGACAGCGATCAGCCAATAACAGACTCATATCTGTATATAATATAAACTCGTGCACATGCTAAGTAGCAGCTGGTGTCACATAACCTGTATTTTATAAACATTGTGTACAATTTGTTCTGCACCTGTATCATGTGACAGCGATCAGCCAATAACAGACTCATATCTGTATATAATATAAACTCGTGCACATGCTAAGTAGCAGCTGGTGCCACATAACCTGTATCATGTGACAGCGATCAGCCAATAACAGACTCATATCTGTATATAATATAAACTCGTGCACATGCTAAGTAGCAGCTGGTGTCACATAACCTGTATCATGTGACAGCGATCAGCCAATAACAGACTCATATCTGTATATAATATAAACTCGTGCACATGCTAAGTAGCAGCTAGCGCCACATAACTTGTATCATGTGACAGCGATCAGCCAATAACAGACTCATATCTGTATATAATATAAACTTGTGCATATGCTAAGTAGCAGCTAGCGCCACATAACTTGTATCATGTGACAGCGATCAGCCAATAACAGACTCATATCTGTATATAATATAAACTCGTGCACATGCTAAGTAGCAGCTGGTGTCACATAACCTGTATCATGTGACAGTGATCAGCCAATAACAGACTCATATCTGTATATAATATAAACTTGTGCACATGCTAAGTAGCAGCTAGCGCCACATAACTTGTATCATGTGACAGCGATCAGCCAATAACAGACTCATATCTGTGTATAATATAAACTCGTGCACATGCTAAGTAGCAGCTGGCGCTACATAACCTGTATCATGTGACAGCGATCAGCCAATAACAGACTCATATCTGTATATAATATAAACTCGTGCACATGCTAAGTAGCAGCTGGTGTCACATAACCTGTATCATGTGACAGTGATCAGCCAATAACAGACTCATATCTATATATAATATAAACTCGTGCACATGCTAAGTAGCAGCTGGTGTCACATAACCTGTATCATGTGACAGTGATCAGCCAATAGCAGACTCATATCTGTATATAATATAAACTCGTGCACATGCTAAGTAGCAGCTGGCACCACATAACCTGTATCATGTGACCGTGATCAGCCAATAACAGACTCATATCTGTATATAATATAAACTCGTGCACATGCTAAGTAGCAGCTGGTGCCACATAACCTGTATCATGTGACAGCGATCAGCCAATAACAGACTCATATCTGTATATAATATAAACTTGTGCACATGCTAAGTAGCAGCTGGTGTCACATAACCTGTATCATGTGACAGTGATCAGCCAATAACAGACTCATATCTGTATATAATATAAACTCGTGGACGTGCTAAGTAGCAGCTGGTGTCACATAACCTGTATCATGTGACAGTGATCAGCCAATAACAGACTCATATCTGTATATAATATAAACTCGTGCACATGCTAAGTAGCAGCTGGTGCCACATAACCTGTATCATGTGACAGCGATCAGCCAATAACAGACTCATATCTGTATATAATATAAACTTGTGCACATGCTAAGTAGCAGCTGGTGTCACATAACCTGTATCATGTGACAGTGATCAGCGAATAACAGGCTCATATCTGTATATAATATAAACTTGTGCACATGCTAAGTAGCAGCTGATGTCACATAACCTGTATCATGTGACAGCGATCAGCCAATAACAGACTCATATCTGTATATAATATAAACTCGTGCACATGCTAAGTAGCAGCTGGCGCCACATAACCTGTATCATGTGACAGCGATCAGCCAATAACAGACTCATATCTGTATATAATATAAACTCGTGCACATGCTAAGTAGCAGCTGGCGCCACATAACCTGTATCATGTGACAGTGATCAGCCAATAACAGACTCATATCTGTATATAATATAAACTTGTGCACATGCTAAGTAGCAGCTGGTGTCACATAACCTGTATCATGTGACAGCGATCAGCCAATAACAGACTCATATCTGTATATAATATAAACTCGTGCACATGCTAAGTAGCAGCTGGTGACACATAACCTGTATCATGTGACAGCGATCAGCCAATAACAGACTCATATCTGTATATAATATAAACTCGTGCACATGCTAAATAGCAGCTGGTGCCACATAACCTGTATTTTATAAACATTGAGTAAAATTTGATGATGGAAATAAATCTGAAACAGCTATTTTATATAAAAATAAACCTAAAGGTGAAATCTCCCATACATTTTATACTCTTTTATACACTGTTATAAAAAGTCATTAGAAACACATTACAAGGAACAGCAAAGTCACAATTAAACTTTCATGATTTAAATTTAATAAACTTTCTATTTACTTCTATTATTGAATCTGATTTGTTCCATTGGAGACCTTTGTGACAAAGCACTATAGTGCGCTCACTGCTGATTAGTGGCTGCACATCCAAACCTCTTGTCATTGGCTCACCTGATATGTTCAGCTATCTGCCAGTAGTACATTGCAGCTGCTTCAATAAAGGATACCAGAAGAATGAAGTACATTTCATAATAGAAGTAAATTGGAAACCAAATGTACAGGACACTGTCCCTTTAAGTCTGTGATCATGTGACACAAACAGCAGCAGCTGAAGGTGCAGAATACACTTACTAAGGTCTTTACTAACAACAAGAATCAGTCACAGATCAGTGGGATAAACGTTCTGATGATAAACAGGTGCAGCTAATAGAAATAAGAAATGTATTATAAAATAACCTCATTAGAAATAAAATAATATGCAGATCACAAGATATTTATCATTAGATCAGTAAATGTGATGAGACTGATACAACAGGGCCATAAGCTGAGTGATATTTATTACTGGAGCAAATAGCAGCTTCAAAATCATTTTAAACCCTTAACGACTGTGACGTGCCCTGTTAAGGGATTGTCTGTCTGTAATAGAGCGAGTCTTGCTGCACTATTAGACCCTCCTACACTCTTGCTAAAATAGTGCAGTTTCACAGCTGGCAGCGAGACCGCACTATTAAATAAACACCCCCATAGAAAGACCAGCAACGTCATTAAGAGATTAAATGACAAATGGTTAATCTAGGCGCTACAGTTAATTATAAACCTATAGGGAAATACAGGATTCTGGTTGGCTGATACTTAAGAATCTGTTGCTCATTGGATAACAGGAACAAACGCCCCACAAATGAATTATTGGACAGACCTTATCAAGCTTGAGAATATGGCTTGGTTCTGCTACAAATTAATTTTACAGAATGTTATAAATCATTACGTATTAAATTAGCCTATTTAAATGAAAGAACTAACCATTAAATTAAGTAACACAGCATGAAAAAAATAGAAGGCAAATTAAATAAACGCAGTGGCATTTTATATAAACTCAGTTTCTTATATGAAGTGAAATATTTTATCTTTATCATAACAAAATACAGAACAATATTTTCTCATCATTATATAAAACACAACAGTGTGAGGCTGTTAATAAAGATTTATATCAGGTTTTGCACATTACCGTTTAGCAGAAGCTCTGTAAGTATGAAGTCTCTCTGGTTCCTCCTGTGATATCACTGAGTGTTACACAGATATTTATACTAATGTGGGAGTGTCACCTTTCTCTGTGTGACTCACATGAGTACAACTTGTCAGTTGGGAGACAATGAGAGGGTCACACCTGGACTTTTGTTCTCATATAGATGTCTATTGTCCCCTCTGGTGTCACATGAATACAGAGTCCCCGCCTCCCCCTCAGGGTGTGATTATCATATGGATAAGTAAGGAGGAAACAAACAGTTTATTTAAATGTCTGAGATGTTTCTATTGTGTCCTAAAATATCTTAGGATACAGCATTATATTATGTTTTTATTGATGGATATTGTTATTTTAACAGAACTTAGTTGTAAACAGATGTATAATATTAACATGTTATTAGATACATATGAGATACAATGCTGAGTATTTCAATACTAATATTTTGACTTATTATTTGTTCACTAACTGTTTATCTAATCTTCCTTTTTTAACCTTTCTAGCATGAATTATAATTTTTCTGACTATATTTTATTCTACACATATAAATTGCTGTACCCTGCAACTAACTGTGAGATTTTGTATGTTTTCATTGTGCTATATTTTATATGTAACATTTATTTCCATACATATGCATATAATATATACATGTACACAAACCATATTGCTCTAAAATATTAAATCTAAATCCATACTTTGTATTAGCCTAAAAGCTAACACTAAAGTTTCATATAAAATGTTAAGGGTTAGATTACAAGTGGAGCTATTTTGCATTTTAGCTATAGTAAAAACACTGCTAGAATTGTTATTTCTGCGCTAGTCAGATTGCACTGGTGTCACAAGTACAAAGTAAACAGTTTTTTCTCTAGCAGTAACCCGACTAGAGTGGAAAATCTGAAGTTAGAATATCACGTGCACGTTCATGTATTCCCCTATAGAAGTCAATGGAGAAAACAATGAAACAAATATGAAAAACAAACCTAACACCCCAGTATCACACAGACACAATCACATATTCACATTCCCTATAGAAGTCAATGGAGAAAACAATGAAACAAATATGAAAAACAAACCTAACACCCCAGAATTACGCAGACACAATCACATATTCACATTCCCTATAGAAGCCAATGGAGAGAAAAAAAGCTGAAAAAACACCTGACTATCCTGAAAAGAACATAGCATATTCTCATTAGCGATAACCCAACAAGAATATAGGCATATTTTATATTCCAATGTACTTTACATAAAGGAATATGTTCTATTTATACATAAATATTTATACATATATCTGATGGTTTATTAAAGAAATATATATTTATTTCAATATATATAGATGAGTATATAAAGTTATAGATATATATAGGAAAATCTATTTACAAATACATAGAATATATTCTGATATGTACAGAACATTGGAATGTGAAATAATTACAGAAAAAACATAGTTAAAACCTTTATTTGTGTGTACATATATATGTGTTAATATGAGTATATATATTTGTGTGTACATATATATATGTGTTAATATGGGTATATATGTTTGTGTGTACATATATATGTGTTAATATGAGTATATATATTTGTGTGTACATATATATGTGTTAATATGTGTATATATATTTGTGTGTACATATATATGTGTTAATATGAGTATATATATTTGTGCGTACATATATATATGTGTTAATATGTGTATATATGTTTGTGTGTACATATATATGTGTTAATATGTGTATATATATTTGTGCGTACATATATATGTGTTAATATGTGTATATATATTTGTGTGTACATATATATGTGTTAATATGTGTATATATATTTGTGTGTACATATATATGTGTTAATATGAGTATATATATTTGTGTGTACATATATATGTGTTAATATGTGTATATATATTTGTGTGTACATATATATGTGTTAATATGAGTATATATATTTGTGTGTACATATATATGTGTTAATATGAGTATATATATTTGTGTGTACATATATATGTGTTAATATGAGTATATATATTTGTGTGTACATATATATGTGTTAATATGTGTATATATATTTGTGTGTACATATATATGTGTTAATATGAGTATATATATTTGTGTGTACATATATATGTGTTAATATGTGTATATATATTTGTGTGTACATATATATGTGTTAATATGAGTATATATATTTGTGTGTACATATATATGTGTTAATATGAGTATATATATTTGTGTGTACATATATATGTGTTAATATGAGTATATATATTTGTGTGTACATATATATGTGTTAATATGAGTATATATATTTGTGTGTACATATATATGTGTTAATATGTGTATATATATTTGTGTGTACATATATATGTGTTAATATGAGTATATATATTTGTGTGTACATATATATGTGTTAATATGAGTATATATATTTGTGTGTACATATATATGTGTTAATATGAGTATATATATTTGTGTGTACATATATATGTGTTAATATGAGTATATATATTTGTGTGTACATATATATGTGTTAATATGAGTATATATATTTGTGTGTACATATATATGTGTTAATATGTGTATATATATTTGTGTGTACATATATATGTGTTAATATGAGTATATATATTTGTGTGTACATATATATGTGTTAATATGAGTATATATATTTGTGTGTACATATATATGTGTTAATATGAGTATATATATTTGTGTGTACATATATATGTGTTAATATGAGTATATATATTTGTGTGTACATATATATGTGTTAATATGTGTATATATATTTGTGTGTACATATATATGTGTTAATATGAGTATATATATTTGTGTGTACATATATATGTGTTAATATGAGTATATATATTTGTGTGTACATATATATGTGTTAATATGAGTATATATATTTGTGTGTACATATATATGTGTTAATATGAGTATATATATTTGTGTGTACATATATATGTGTTAATATGAGTATATATATTTGTGTGTACATATATATGTGTTAATATGAGTATATATATTTGTGTGTACATATATACAGTATGTGTTATTATGTGTATATATATTTGTGTGTACATATATATGTGTTAATATGAGTATATATATTTGTGTGTACATATATACAGTATGTGTTATTATGTGTATATATATTTGTGTGTACATATATATGTGTTAATATGAGTATATATATTTGTGTGTACATATATACAGTATGTGTTATTATGTGTATATATATTTGTGTGTACATATATATGTGTTAATATGAGTATATATATTTGTGTGTACATATATATGTGTTAATATGAGTATATATATTTGTGTGTACATATATATGTGTTAATATGAGTATATATATTTGTGTGTACATATATACAGTATGTGTTATTATGTGTATATATATATATATATTTGTAAATACAAAACACGGATGGAGACTGCACTCCATGACTCTGGTGACATCACAGCTTTTTGGGAGTGCTATTTAAGTACCCAGGGCTGGGATGTTGCTGAGCCATTGGATGTGTACCCGGTCTGGTCTTGGAGTGCAGTCTCATTCCGTGTTTTGTATTTCTCTGGGTGATTACATTCACCTGTGCACCCCTCCTTTGTTCTCAGTTTGTTTGGCTCTGTGAGCTCGCATTTTGTGGCTGTGTTAGGGACTCAACTTAGGTTCCAGGTTATCGAGCAAATCCGTACCCCCAGACGTGGGGGCAATAGGGAGCTATTGCTCAAACAGCGTGAAACATTTTGGATATTTAAGCTCGATACCCTGGAACCTAAAGGCATGAATAGAGAAATAGATTGGACTCCTTTTTATTAATTATTATCTTAATATTATTGTATTTAAAAAAATTCTTTTTGGGATTTATGTCCAGTCATTATTTATATAATGTAATTTGCATTTTTATTCTGTATCTTAGATCTCTATGACCATTGCCTGTCCTGATTCCCTTGAGTTGATGTTGCCGACTCTGAAGTGATATAAGTATATTGCTAATTGTACACTGTATATGATGCATCTTTGTTATTAATGAGCAATTCATTGTTACATTTATCTAGCTAAGTTGATCCACTGTAGTTGTAAATTGCTAGATTGTTGCAAAATGTATCATTAATTTTGATAATAAGTATACAATAGTTCATTGTGGCCTCTTATCTGTTGTTTTTAAATTTTTCATTCACACTGATTGTGACACAAGATGGCGCTATATACAAATTTTGTGAAGCTTTAAGAATGTAAGGGTTAAAATCCCCAGGTATTACCTATAAAACACAGGTGTGTAATGAGTGATGTCATCACATGATTAAGGGGCACAGCCCCGAAACGTTGTGACTTTGTTTGTTCCTGTTCCTCTTGTAAACAAATAAATAAGGAATTTTGCAAGGAGACCACCTTGTTTGTGTGTTAGGGACTCAGGCAGTGGAAAGGACCTTGACGTGGTGCCTGAGCTTTTCCCATTTGGCCAGATGCGGTAACTAACCTATCCAGTTGTGATTTTAATCTTAGCTGTGAGCTAGCTGGTGAGTGCTGGGTGTCTCTATGTGTTGTATTATATTTGTAAATACATATACACAAATAAACACATCCTGCCAAATGACCTGTTTTTTGTGGTAACTGTACTCTTTCTAAGTCTCTCTATTGGTATGTGCCTGTAGTCTGTGAAATGTTATGTATTTTCTTTGCTGATATCTATAGCTATGTTATGCTCAAACCTTGTAAATACCTGAGATCATTTCTAATTGTATAAATTCACTAATTGTATAACTCCAGCCTCCTCCAAATTCTATTGTCTGTTTTTTAACTTCTCTCACCCTGAATCAAATGTTCCCAATTGGCCTTTTGACTGTCTTTGATCATGCAATTAACTAATTTATTGCAATCAGCTGAATGCTCTGGCCTTTAAATGTGTTACTGCTATGGGGTAGCATTGCAGATAGCAGTATTGTAACATCACCTGTTCAAATCCCTTAAGTTAACATCTATAAGTGAGGCACAAGGAATTATACAAGAATTAAGTGAACATCTATAAGTGAGGCACTAAGAATTATACAAGAATTAAGTTAACATCTATAAGTGAGGCACTAAGAGTTATACAAGAATTAAGTGAACATCTATAAGTGAGGCACTAAGAATTATACAAGAATTAAGTGAACATCTATAAGTGAGGCACTAAGAATTATACAAGAATTAAGTGAACATCTATAAGTGAGGCACTAAGAATTATACAAGAATTAAGTGAACATCTATAAGTGAGGCACTAAGAATTATACAAGAATTAAGTGAACATTTATAAGTGAGGCACAAAGAATTATACAAGAATTAAGTGAACATCTATAAGTGAGGCACAAAGAATTATACAAGAATTAAGTGAACATCTATAAGTGAGGCACTAAGAAATATACAAGAATTAAGTGAACATCTATAAGTGAGGCACAAAGAATTATACAATAATTAAGTGAACGTCTATAAGTGAGGCACTAAGAATTATACAAGAATTAAGTAAACAGCTATAAGTGAGGCACAAAGAATTATACAAGAATTAAGTGAACATCTATAAGTGAGGCACAAAGAATTATACAAGAATTAAATGAACATCTATAAGTGAGGCACAAATAATTATACAAGAATTAAGTGAACATCTATAAGTGAGGCACTAAGAATTATACAAGAATTAAGTGAACATCTATAAGTGAGGCACTAAGAATTATACAAGAATTAAGTGAACATCTATAAGTGAGGCACAAGGAATTATACAAGAATTAAGTGAACATCTGTAAGTGAGGCACTAAGAATTATACAAGAATCAAGTGAACATCTAGAAGTGACACACTAAGAATTATACAAGAATTAAGTGAACATCTAGAAGTGCGGCACAAAGAATTATACAAGAATTAAGTGAACATCTATAAATGAGGCACAAGGAATTATACAAGAATTAAGTGAACATCTGTAAGTGAGGCACTAAGAATTATACAAGAATTAAGTGAACATCTATAAGTGAGGCACTAAGAATTATAAAAGAATTAAGTAAACATCTATAAGTGAGGCACAAAGAATTATACAAGAATTAAGTGAAAATCTATAAGTGAGGCACATAGAATTATACAAGAATTAAGTGAACATCTATAAATGAGGCACAAAGAATTATACAAGAATTAAGTGAACATCTATAAGTGAGGCACTAAGAATTATACAAGAATTAAGTGAACATTTATAAGTGAGGCACAAAGAATTATACAAGAATTAAGTGAACATCTATAAGTGAGGCACTAAGAATTATGTGTATTAACCCTTCACTAGCACAGAGAGCAGCACAGTGTGTATTAACCCTTCACTAGCACAGAGAGCAGCACTGTGTGTATTAACCCTTAACTAGCACAGAGAGCAGCACAGTGTGTATTAACCCTTCACTAGTACAGAGAACAGCACAGTGTGTATTAACCCTTCACTAGCACAAAGAGCTGCACAGTGTGTATTAACCATTCACTAGCACAGAGAGCTGCACAGTGTGTATTAACCCTTCACTAGCACAGAGAGCAGCACAGTGTGTATTAACCCTTCACTAGCACAGATAGCTGCACAGTGTGTATTAACCCTTCACTAGCACAGAGAACAGCACAGTGTGTATTAACCCTTCACTAGCACAGAGAACAGCACAGTGTGAATTAACCCTTCACTAGCAGAGAGCAGCACAATGTGTATTAACCCTTCACTAGCACAGAGAGCAGCAAAGTGTGTATTAACCCTTCACTAGCACAGAGAGCAGCACAGTGTGTATTAACCCTTCACTAGTACAGAGAGCAGCACAGTGTGTATTAACCCTTCACTAGCACAAAGAGCTGCACAGTGTGTATTAACCATTCACTAGCACAGAGAGCTGCACAGTGTGTATTAACCCTTCACTATCACAGAGAGTAGCACAGTGTGTATTAACCCTTCACTAGCACAGAGAGCAGCACAGTGTGTATTAACCCTTCACTAGCCCCTTAGGCTCTCTGCGCATGTGTTGTGATTAAAATGCTGGTGCACGGTGCATACCTAAATACACTTTTGAAACAGCGATAGCTTTTATTAGAAGCATTTTTGCTAATGCATGTATATTACAAAATTGCTTCTGTTCAATATCGAAATGCACCCATGTGGTTTCCAATTTTGTCTGGAATATCCCTTTAACCTCACCTTACTTTTGTATTCACAAACTTTACACATTCCTAAATACTCTCCCCCTTGCACCTCATCCCAAAAACATTACTGCAAATCAGCATCTCATATCATGTCACTCTCCCTTTTGCTTATTCTAGCTGCTGGTGACATCTCCGCCAATCCTGGCCCCCACAACTTCCTAGCCTTGCACCCCCATGTGTGCCTTTCAATAGACTTCAAAAACAAAATTCTGGTAACCTTAATCTCATTCCTCTTGCATCTAAAGCCACTACCCCCTTCACTTGTGCACTCTGGAACTCTCGCTCTGTTTGCAACAAGCTCACTTCTATCCATGACTTCTTTATCTCTCTCAATCTTCTGTCTCTCACAGAAACCTGACTCTCTCCTTCAGACACAGCTTCCTCAGCTGCACTGTACCATGGGGGTCTCCACTTCAGCCACACGGCTAGGTCTGATATACACATACACATATATACTGTATACCCTTTAGCGGGTTTATATTTCTAACACTCGAGAACGCATGCTGTTATAACTTTTGTGTGCAATATGTTTTTAATATGAGTGTAAGTGAACTTTATATTATATTTTTGAAGAGCTATCTGGAGATACCCAAATTAGAATCAAAATGTGTCAGGAAGGTTATAGCTACACCATGCCCAAGTACAAAGAGAGGTGTAGTGTGTATTAACCCTTCACTAGCACAGAGAGCTGCACAGTGTGTATTAACCCTTCACTAGCACAGAGAGCAGCACAGTGTGTATTAACCCTTCACTAGCACAGAGAGCAGCACAGTGTGTATTAACCCTTCAGTAGCACAGAGAGCAGCACAGTGTGTATTAACCCTTCACTAGCACAGAGAGCAGCACAGTGTGTATTAACCCTTCAGTAGCACAGAGAGCAGCACAGTGTGTATTAACCCCTTCACTAGCACAGAGAGTAGCAAAGTGTGTATTAACCCTTCACTAGCACAAAGAGCTGTACAGTGTGTATTAACCCCTCACTAGCACAGAGAGCAGCACAGTTTGTATTAACCCTTCACTAGCACAAAGAGCTGTACAGTGTGTATTAACCCCTCACTAGCACAGAGAGCAGCACAGTGTGTATTAACCTTTCACTAGCACAGAGAGCAGCACAGTGTGTATTAACCCCTCACTAGCACAGAGAGCAGCACAGTTTGTATTAACCCTTCACTAGCACAGAGAGCTGCACAGTGTGTATTAACCCTTCACTAGCACATAAAGTTGCACAGTGTGTATTAACCCTTCACTAGCACAGAAATCAGCACAGTGTGTATTAACCCTTCACTAACACAGAGAGCAGCACAGTGTGTATTAACCCTTCACTAACACAGAGAGCAGCACATTGTGTATTAACCCTTCACTAGCACAGAAATCAGCACAGTGTGTATTAACCCTTCACTAACACACAGAGCAACACAGTGTGTATTAACCCTTCACTAACACAGAGAGCAGCACAGTGTGTATTAACCCTTCACTAACACAGAGAGCAGCACAGTGTGTATTAACCCTTCACTAGCACAGAAATCAGCACAGTGTGTATTAACCCTTCACTAACACACAGAGCAGCACAGTGTGTATTAACCCTTCACTAGCACAGAGAGCTGCACAGTGTGTATTAACCCTTCACTAGCACAGAAATCAGCACAGTGTGTATTAACCCTTCACTAACACAGAGAGCAGCACAGTGTGTATTAACCCTTCACTAACACAGAGAGCAGCACATTGTGTATTAACCCTTCACTAGCACAGAAATCAGCACAGTGTGTATTAACCCTTCACTAACACACAGAGCAACACAGTGTGTATTAACCATTCACTAACACAGAGAGCAGCACAGTGTGTATTAACCCTTCACTAACACAGAGAGCAGCACAGTGTGTATTAACCCTTCACTAACACACAGAGCAGCACAGTGTGTATTAACCCTTCACTAACACAGAAATCAGCACAGTGTGTATTAACCCTTCACTAACACACAGAGCAGCACAGTGTGTATTAACCCTTCACTAGCACAGAGAGCTGCACAGTGTGTATTAACCCTTCACTAGCACAGAGAGCAGCACAGTGTGTATTAACCCTTGACTAGCACAGAGAGCAGCACAGAGTGTATTAACCCTTCACTAGCGCAGAGAGCAGCACAGAAAGTATTAAACCTTCACTAGCACAGAGAGCAGCACAGTGTGCATTAACCCTTCACTAGCACAGAGCAGCACAGTGTGCATTAACCCTTCACTAGCACAGAGAGAGGCACAGTGTGCATTAACCCTTTACTAGCACAGAGCAGCACAGTGTGTATTAACCCTTGACTAGCACAGAGCAGCACAGTGTGTATTAACCCTTGACTAGCACAGAGAGCAGCACAGAGTGTATTAACCCTTCACTAGTGCAGAGAGCAGCACAGTATGCATTAACCCTTCACTAGCGCAGAGAGCAGCACAGTGTGTATTAACCCTTCACTAGCAGAGAGCAGCACAGTGTGTATTAACCCTTGACTAGCACAGAGAGCAGCACAGAGTGTATTAACCTCTTCACTAGCACAGAGCATAGCACAGTGTGTATTAACCCTTCACTAGCACAGAGCATAGCACAGTGTGTATAAAGTTAATCCAGTGTTGGAAAAAATAAGCGCTCCAAGCCCAAAAATATGTAAAAGATTCAATGTTTATTCACAACCTTTTAAAAGCATACAAAAATGTAAAAAAGTGGTAAGCACAATTGTGCAAAAACAAGATAGAGAACAGGTGCAAAAAACAGCAAACGTTTCGTGCTCCACGCACTTGGTCACTGCTAATTGATGCACCTGTTCTGTTCTCCTTTTATTGCCAGAATCCTTAAAGTGACATAACAGATTTTATTAACTTGTATTTTGCCATTTTGTAAGGGAGCCTATGACAAGAAACCTTTTTTATTTAAGATACATGAAGTGATGTTTTTGAAAATAAGCATATTTGGTCATACTAATGTTATGTTTCTATATCTTAAGAAAAATATCACATGGGCAGAATAATAATTTTTCCATAATTGGAAAAGGTATATATATGTGTACTGATTAAGAAAACATTATCACCACATATGTCCATAATTTAGGCCTATTTCCCCTGTTTAAAAAAATATTTTTGCAAATGAAATATAGCTTCCTGATTTTTATCAATTTATACTATGTTAAGTATTAAATGAGCCTATGACAAGAAACTAATTCTCTAAGGCAACCAATTGAATGGATGCATAATGATTTATGTTTATTTTTAGAAGAAAAATACCTGAGGATAATGTTTCTAGTCAAAACAAATTAATTTAAAAAGAAGACACATTTACTGCAAGGATGAGCCTACGACAAGAGTCATGCCTATAATTTGGAACTATGTTCTTACTTGAACATGAAATAATTTAAGGGAAGACAGAATCCTTATTATTTAGTAAATAAGTCTAAGTCCCTTCTCATGTTAAGGCCCTCAGGATGGGTGGTCTGTAAATTGAACATCCACATAACTTCCCTCTTATCAAGGGTTATCTCCCTATCACCTCCTCTTCTCCATTGTGGGACAAAGTCTATCCCCTGTAAGATAAGAGCAGATGTATCTGCGTTATGTAGTGCCTTAAAATGTCTTGATACAGGTGTATCAGAGTGCTCATCCTCTATGGAGCGCAAATGCTCCAGGAACCTCTCTTTTAACGGTCTTTTGGTTTTTCCTGTGTATTGTTTATGACAAATTTTACATGTGAGAAGATAAACTACATGGGTAGTTGAGCAGTTGATATAGTGGTATATCTTATAAATCTTATTGGTAGTAGTGGAATTAAATTCCACCCCTTCCTTAACAAAATCACAGGTAGTGCATATTGGACATCTACACCTATAAAAGCCTTTTCTCTGTTTTAACCAGCAAGTTGTTTTATTTGTTCTTACATCTGATGGAGAAAGGAAATTTGCAATCGTTTTACCTCTTCTAGAGACAAAATCACAGCCTTCTTTGAGAATCTCTTTAAGGATAGGGTCAGAGTACAAAATAGGTATAGAATCCTTAATAATGTTACACACCTTAGTGTATTCCATGCTATAAGTTGTAATAAATTTAATCTTTCTACTGTCTGATATTTTTTTCTTTTTATTTCTATATTGAAGCAAGTCTTGTCTAGGTGTTAAGTCTACACTGGATTTTGCCTCTTTCAACATTTTCTCGCTGTAGCCTCTATCCATAAATCTCTTTGTCGCTTCTTGTGACTTGGCCTGATAATCTGCCTCATTAGTACAATTTCTTTTAATTCTGGTGTATTCCCCCTTAGGGATACCTTTTACAACATGTCTTGGATGACATGAGTTGTACTTGAGGATGGTGTTCCCAGCTGTAGACTTCCTATATATAGTAGTCTCAACAGTGTATTTATCAGTACTGATTAATGTGATGTCAAGAACATTTATTTCTTTATCACTATGCTCACTAGTAAATTTTAAGTTACAGTTGTTATCATTAAGATATCTACAAAAATCTTCTGCCTCATGCTGATCTCCCTCAAACACAGATCATCAATATATCTGTAAAACTGTATTATCTTATCCCTAAAAGGATTTTTATCTCCAAAGACGTGGGACAGCTCCCACCAACCCATAAAAAGGTTGGCATATGAGGGGGCGAATTTCGCCCCCATAGCTGTCCCACGTCTCTGGAGATAAAAGCTGTTCTGAAACAGAAAAAAGTTATGACACAAAAGATATTCAATTGCCCTTAATATGAAAATTTTAGTGGGAGATGTAAAGTTAGTGTTCTGTTCCAAAAAATGCTCTATTGCTTCAATTCCCTTCTCATGTTGTATAGTTGTGTACAATGAGGAGACATCTGCTGTAATAAATCTGTATGTAGATTTCCATTTTAAATTTTGAATCTTATTTAAAAGGGCCGTGGTATCCTGTATGTAGCTAGGCAGATCCCTAACTAGGGGTTGTAAAAATGAGTCAATTAACTCTGACATAGGTTCATTCAAAGAGTCAATGCCCGCTATGATAGGTCTACCCTGTGGGCTCAAAAGATTTTTATGCGTTTTTGGGAGATAGTGAAAAACTGGAATGACTGGCATTTGTGGAATAATCCTTTCCTGAGTTGATTTATTTATGATATTATTGTATCTTGCATACAAAACAAGATTTGTCAGTTCATTCCTGTATTTCACTGTAGGGTTATCACCCAATTTGATATACACTTCCCTATCATTAAGTTGTCTCAAGGACTCTGCAACGTAGTCCTCCTTATTGAGGACGACCACGTTGCCCAACTTGTCAGATTGCCTGATGACAAGTGAGTCATCAGATGCCAATGTATTTAGTATTTCCCTCTCCTTTTGAGTGACATTAGATTGGAATTTATTCCTCTTTAGAGTGGTCTGTAGTCCCCTTAGTTTGTCTTCCACTGTTTTCTGAAATATATCCAAAACTTTGGGTCTAGTATGTATTGGATAAAAGTGACTTTTATTTCTAATGTGACTTAATGATATATCTGTTTCACATATTAGGCCCTCCATATTACTATCACCTTCTTGTTGTAATTGCTCAAGGTCTAATAGACTACATATATCTGAAAAATCACTTAATCCCTTAGGTTCACATTTGTCAATTTGGTCAACCTTGTTTTCATTCTGATCCTGATCTTCATTAAACCCAAAATAGTGTTTGCGCAAAGTTAATTTACGTACAAACCTATTGATATCAAGAATAGTTTCAAAAATGTTAAAATGATTATCAGGAACAAAATTCAAACCTTTGGACAGAACTTGTATCTCAACTTTATCAAGACTTTTACTAGACAGATTTATAACATCATTATTTAGGCATATTTTTTCTGAACATTCTGGGAACGTGTGGGATAAATCCTGTGTGTCTTGTTTTTTACTTCTCCTTTTCTGGTTAGCTTGGTTACTCTTTCTCCCTTTCCCCCTTCTGCCTCGGTGGGTTGTTTTTTTCTTACAGACGGTACAGTCAGGCGAGTCTCGTTTTTTGAGACTGGAATGTCTGTTTCTTCTACTTCAGACTGTCCTTCTCCTTCCAACATGAGTGCATATGATTCTTCCCCTATTTCGCCTTCAGAGGAGTCATATTCATACTCAGTGTCTGTGTCTGCAAATGTAACTGCTTTGCCCTTTTTATTGGAATTGGTATTTTTGTTCTTATTATGTCTTCTAATATATCTGGGTTTAGTCTGATCATCGTGACTCCAGCGATATACCTGTTTCTGATCATAGTCCCTCTTATCTCTGAGCATTTTTCTGGATTTGAATTGCCAAAGTTCTTGTTTGAAGGCAATCATATTTCTTTCAAACTGTTGATCATATTTTTTAAAATTCTGATCTTGTTGATGACATCTTAATTTGTTCTGTAATTCTTTTAATTCAATCATGATATCTCTCCTTTGTTCTCTCTTGTACTGAATTAGCAAATCCATAAGTGCAAAGGAACAGGTGTCTAATATTGTGTTACATTTGCTAATAAACTCAGAATTGTTAACTATGAAAGAGGGAAACTTGCGTATCCTGAGTCCCCTAGGTATACGCTTCTCATGAATATATAGTAAGAAAGACCTTATATCCAATTCCAATTTAATATCTTTTTTGCGCAATTCATCTATATCAAAAAACAAACTATCCAATGTGTATGCTATGTCTTTATACAATTCTGAGGTTTCTTCTTTGAAATCTCCCAAGACATATGAATCTTCAGTTTCTTGATCCATATTGGATACCCTTACAAAAAATGTTGTTTAAATAGTAAAGTATTGTTTAAATAGTAAACACACTGTGTATTAACCCTTCACTAGCACAGAGAGCAGTACAGTTTGTATTAACCCTTCACTAGTACAGAGAGCTGCACAGTGTGTATTAACCCTTCACTAGCACAGAGAGCAGCACAGTGTGTATTAACCCTTCACTAGCACAGAGAGCATCACAGTGTGTATTAACCCTTCACTAGCACAGAGAGCAGGACAGTGTGTATTAACCTTTCACTAGCACAGAGAGCAGGACAGTGTGTATTAACCCTTCACTAGCACAGAAATCAGCACAGTGTGTATTAACCCTTCACTAACACAGAGCAGCACAGTGTGTATTAACCCTTCACTAACACAGAGAGCAGCACAGTGTGTATTAACCCTTCACTAGCACAGAAATCAGCACAGTGTGTATTAACCCTTCACTAACACACAGAGCAACACATTGTGTATTAACCCTTCACTAACATAGAGAGCAGCACAGCGTGTATTAACCCTTCACTAGCACAGAGAGCAGCACAGTGTGCATTAACCCTTCACTAGCACAGAGCAGCACAGTGTGTATTAACCCTTGACTAGCACAGAGAGCAGCACAGAGTGTATTAACCTCTTCACTAGCACAGAGCAGCACAGTGTGTATTAACCTCTTCACTAGCACAGAGCATAGCACAGTGTGTATTAACCCTTCACTAGCACAGAGCATAGCACAGTGTGTATAAACCTCTTCACTAGCACATAGAGCAGCACAGTGTGTATTAACCCTTCACTAGCACAGAGAGCAGCACAGTGTGTATTAACCCTTCACTAGCACAGAGAGCAGCACAGTGTGTATTAACCCTTCACTAGCACAGAGAGCAGCACAGTGTGTATTAACCCTTCACTAGCACATAGAGCAGCACAGTGTGTATTAACCCTTCACTAGCACAGAGAGCAGCACAGTGTGTATTAACCTCTTCACTAGCACAGAGAGCTGCACAGTGTGTATTAACCCTTCACTGGCACAGAGAGCAGCACAGTGTGTATTAACCCTTCACCAGCACAGAGAGCAGCACAGTGTGTATTAACCCTTCACTAGCACATAGAGCAGCACAGACTGTATTAACCCCTTTACTAGGACAGAGAGCAGCACAGTGTGTATTAACCCTTCACTAGCACAGAGAGCAGCACAGACTGTATTAACCCCTTTACTAGCACAGAAAGCCGCACAGTGTGTATTAACCCTTCACTAGTACAGAGAGAAGCACAGTATGTATTAACCCTTCACTAGTACAGAGAGCAGCACAGTGTGTATTAACCCTTCACTAGCACAGAGAGCAGCACAGTGTGTATTAACCCTTCACTAGCACAGAGAGCAGCACAGTGTGTATTAACCCTTCACTAGCACAGAGAGCAGCACAGTGTGTATTAACCCTTCACTAGCACAGAGAGCAGCACAGTGTGTATTAACCCTTCACTAGCACAGAGAGCAGCACAGTGTGTATTAACCATTCACTAGCACAGAGAGCAGCACAGTGTGTATTAACCATTCACTAGCACAGAGAGCAGCACAGTGTGTATTAACCATTCAATAGCACAGAGAGCAGCACAGTGTGTATTAACCCTTCACTAGCACAGAGAGCAGCACAGTATGTATTAACCCTTCACTAGCACAGAGAGCAGCACAGTGTGTATTAACCCTTCACTAGCACAGAGAGCAGCACAGTGTGTATTAACCCTTCACTAGCACAGAGAGCCGCACAGTGTGTATTAACCCTTCACTAAGACAGAGAACAGGTTGTATTAACCCTTCAATAGCACAAAGAGCAGGACAACGTGTATTAACTCTTCACTAGCACAGAGAACAGAACAGGGTGTATTAACTCTTCACTAGCGCAGAGAACAGAACAGGATGTATTAACCCTTCACTAGCACAAAGAGCAAGACAGTGTGTATTAACCCTTCACTAGCACAGAGAGTAGCACAGTGTATATTAACCCCTTTACTACAATAGAGAGCTGCACAGTGTGTATTAACCTCTTCACTAGCACTGAGAGCAGCACAGTATGTATTAACCCTTCACTAGCACAAAGAGCAGCACATTGTGTATTAACCCTTCACTAACACACAGAGCAACACAGTGTGTATTAACCCTTCACTAACATAGAGAGCAGCACAGTGTGTATTAACCCTTCACTAGTGCAGATAGCAGCACAGTGTGTATTAACCCTTCACTAGCACAGAGAGCAGCACAGTGTGCATTAACCCTTCACTAGCACAGAGCAGCACAGTGTGTATTAACCCTTGACTAGCACAGAGAGCAGCACAGTGTGTAATAACCCTTCACTAGCACAGAGAGCAGTACAATGTGTATTAACCCTTCACTAGCACAGAGAGCAGAAGGGTGTACTAACTCTTCAATAGCACTGAGAACAGCACAGTGTGTATTAACCCTTCACTAGCACAGAGAGCAGCACAGTGTGTATTAACCCTTCACTAGCACAGAGAGCAGTACAGTGTGTATTAACCCTTCACTAGCACAGAGAGCAGCACAGTGTGTATTAACCCTTCACTAGCACAGAGAGCAGCAGTGTGTATTAACCCTTCACTAGCACAGAGAGCTGCACAGTGTGTATTAACCCTTCACTAGCACAGAGAGCTGCACAGACTGTATTAACCCATCACTGGCACAGAGAGCAGCACAGTGTATATTAACCCTTCACTAGCACAGAGAGCAGCACAGTGTGTATTAACCCCTTCACAAGCACAGAGAGCTGCACAGTGTGTATTAACCCTTCACTAGCACAGAGAGCAGCACAGTGTGTATTAACCCTTCACTGGCACAGAGAGCTGCACAGTGTGTATTAACCCTTCACTAGCACAGAGAGCAGCACAGACTGTATTAACCCCTTTACTAGGACAGAAAGCAGCAGAGAGTGTATTACCCTTTCACTAGCACTAACATTTAAACAACAGTTACTATCTCATTGCCTGGCACAAGCAGGTGAATAACATGCACTAAAAGGACAACATTTATAAAAACTGATAATTTTTCAGCAGTTCAGAAATAAACACAAACTTATAATCACACAATACACACAGCCCGACTAACTCACCGAGCTGCAGCTGTACACGAAGTAAGAGGAAGAATGATATAAAACTACAACTCCCAGAAAACACCCTGAGAAGTCACATGTCAATCACCAGCCAATCAGGCAAACAGAAAATGTGTCTCTATTTCAAAGAAGGATTGGATGTTTATTAAAATGTAATGCTGCAAATTCATAAGAATGACAGAAACTGAGCACATTGTCCCTGTTATATTCTTCATTAGCAGATAACAGCTACACAATATATATTATTAACACTAGCACATAACAGCTACACAATATATATTATTAACACTAGCACATAACAGCTACACAATATATATTATTAACACTAGCACATAACAGTTACACAATATATATTATTAACACTAGCACATAACAATTATACAATATATATTATTAACACTTGCACATAACAGTTACACAATATATATTATTAACACTAGCACATAACAATTACACAATATATATTATTAACACTAGCACATAACAGCTACACAATATATATTATTATTACTAGTACATAACAGTTACACAATATATATTATTAACACTAGTACATAACAGTTACACAATATATATTATTAACACTAGCACATAACAGTTACACAATATATATTATTAACATTAGCACATAACAGCTACACAATATATATTATTAACACTAGCACATAACTACTACACAATATATATTATTAACACTAGTACATAACAGTTACACAATATATATTATTAACACTAGCACATAACAGCTACACAATATATATTATTAACACTAGCACATTACAGCTAAACAATATATATTATTAACACTAGCACATAACTACTACACAATATATATTATTAACACTAGCACATAACAGTTACACAATATATATTATTAACACTAGCACATAACTACTACACAATATATATTATTAACACTAGCACATAACAGTTACACAATATATATTATTAACACTAGCACATAACAGCTGCACAATATATATTATTAACACTAGCACATAACAGTTACACAATATATATTATTAACACTAGCACATAACAGTTACACAATATATATTATTAACACCAGCACATAACAGCTACACAATATATATTATTAACACTAGCACATAACAGCTATACAATATATATTATTAACACTAGCACATAACAGCTACACAATATATATTATTAACACTAGCACATAACAGTTACACAATATATATTATTAACACTAGCACATAACAGTTACACAATATATATTATTAACACTAGCACATAACTACTACACAATATATATTATTAACACTAGCACATAACAGTTACACAATATATATTATTAACACTAGCACATAACAGCTGCACAATATATATTATTAACACTAGCACATAACAGTTACACAATATATATTATTAACACTAGCACATAACAGATACACAATATATGTTATTAACACTAGCACATAACAGCTACACAATATATATTAATAACACTAGCACATAGCAGCTACACAATATATATTATTAACACTAGCACATAACAGCTACACAATATATATTATTAACACTAGCACAAAACAGCTACACAATATATATTATTAACACTAGCACATAACAGCTACACAATATATATTATTATCACTAGCACATAACAGCTACACAATATATTATTAACACTAGCACATAACAGCTACACAATATATATTATTAACACTAGCACATAACAGCTACACAATATATATTATTAACACTAGCACATAACAGCTACACAATATATATTATTAACACTAGCACATAACAGCTACACAATATATATTATTAACACTAGCACATAACAGCTACACAATATATATTATTAACACTAGCACATAACAGCTACACAATATATATTATTAACACTAGCACATACCAGCTACACAATATATATTATTAACACTAGCACATAACAGCTACACAATATATATTATTAACACTAGCACATAACAGCTACACAGTATATATTATTAACACTAGCACATAACAGTTACACAATATATATTATTAATACTAGCACATAACAGTTACACAATATAAATTATTAACACTAGTACATAACAGCTACACAATATATATTATTAGCACTAGTACATAACAGCTACACAATATATATTATTAACACTAGCACATAACAGCTATACAATATATATTATTAACACTAGCACATAACAGCTACAGAATATATATTATTAACACTAGCACATAACAGCTACACAATATATATTATTAACACTAGCACATAACAGCTACACAATATATATTATTAACACTAGCACATAACAGCTACACAATATATATTATTAACACTAGCACATAACAGCTACACAATATATATTATTAACACTAGCACATAACAGCTACACAATATATATTACTAACACTAGCACATAACAGCTACACAATATATATTATTAACACTAGCACATAACAGCTACACAGTATATATTATTAACACTAGCACATACCAATTACACAATATATATTATTAACACTAGTACATAATAGTTACACAATATATATTATTAACACTAGCACATAACAGCTACACAATATATATTAATAACACTAGCACATAACAGCTACACAATATATATTATTAGCACTAGCACATAACAGCTACACAATATATATTATTAACACTAGCACTTAACAGCTACACAATATATATTACTAACACTAGCACATAACAGCTACACAATATATATTACTAACACTAGCACATAACAGCTACACAATATATATTATTAACACTAGCACATAACAGCTACACAATATACATTAATAACACTAGCACATAACAGCTACACAATATATATTATTAACACTAGAACATAACAGCTACACAATATATATTATTAACACTAGCACATAACAGCTATACAATATATATTATTAACACTAATACATAAAAGTTACACAATATATATTGATAATACTAGCACATAACAGCTACACAATATATATTATTAACACTAGCACAAAACAGCTACACAATATATATTATTAACACTAGCACATAACAGCTACACAATATATATTATTATCACTAGCACATAACAGCTACACAATATATATTATTAACACTAGCACATTACAGCTACACAATATATATTATTAACACTAGCACATAACAGCTACACAGTATATATTATTAACACTAGCACATAACAGCTACACAATATATATTACTAACACTAGCACATAACAGCTACACAATATACAGGGAGTGCAGAATTATTAGGCAAGTTGTATTTTTGAGGATTAATTTTATTATTGAACAACAACCATGTTCTCAATGAACCCAAATAACTCATTAATGTCAAAGCTGAATATTTTTGGAAGTAGTTTTTAGTTTGTTTTTATTTTTGGCTATTTTTGGGGGATATCTGTGTGTGCAGGTGACTATTACTGTGCATAATTATTAGGCAACTTAACAAAAAACAAATATATACCCATTTCAATTATTTATTTTTACCAGTGAAACCAATATAACATCTCAACATTCACAAATATACATTTCTGACATTCAAAAACAAAACAAAAACAAATCAGTGACCAATATAGCCACCTTTCTTTGTAAGGACACTTAAAAGCCTGCCATTCATGGATTCTGTCAGTGTTTTGATCTGTTCACCATCAACATTGCGTGCAGCAGCAACCACAGCCTCCCAGACACTGTTCAGAGAGGTGTACTGTTTTCCCTCCTTGTAAATCTCACATTTGATGATGGACCACAGGTTCTCAATGGGGTTCAGATCAGGTGAACAAGGAGGCCATGTCATTAGATTTTCTTCTTTTATACCCTTTCTTGCCAGCCACGCTGTGGAGTACTTGGACGCGTGTGATGGAGCATTGTCCTGCATGAAAATCATGTTTTTCTTGAAGGATGCAGACTTCTTCCTGTACCACTGCTTGAAGAAGGTGTCTTCCAGAAACTGGCAGTAGGACTGGGAGTTGAGCTTGACTCCATCCTCAACCCAAAAAGGCCCCACTAGCTCATCTTTGATGATACCAGCCCAAACCAGTACTCCACCTCCACCTTGCTGGTGTCTGAGTCGGACTGGAGCTCTCTGCCCTTTACCAATCCAGCCACGGGCCCATCCATCTGGCCCATCAAGACTCACTCTCATTTCATCAGTCCATAAAACCTTAGAAAAATCAGTCTTGAGATATTTCTTGGCCCAGTCTTGACGTTTCAGCTTGTGTGTCTTGTTCAGTGGTGGTCGTCTTTCAGCCTTTCTTACCTTGGCCATGTCTCTGAGTATTGCACACCTTGTGCTTTTGGGCACTCCAGTGATGTTGCAGCTCTGAAATATGGCCAAACTGGTGGCAAGTGGCATCTTGGCAGCTGCACGCTTGACTTTTCTCAGTTCATGGGCAGTTATTTTGCGCCTTGGTTTTTCCACACGCTTCTTGCGACCCTGTTGACTATTTTGAATGAAACGCTTGATTGTTCGATGATCACGCTTCAGAAGCTTTGCAATTTTAAGAGTGCTGCATCCCTCTGCAAGATATCTCACTATTTTTGACTTTTCTGAGCCTGTCAAGTCCTTCTTTTGAAATGTCCAGAAACTATCAGTCAGCACCTGAACCACTTGCACGCCATGTAGAGGTACAACCAAACCCTACACAAAATGTAGTTAAAGTCCAAGAAGTATGGCAGCAATCAGTAGTTTAACAAATGGTCTTTATTTGGAGCACAGCAAACAAAGCAGCGACGTTTCGGGAGCTTCCTCCCTTTGTCAAGCAAAGGGAGGAAGCTCCCGAAACGTTGCTGCTTTGTTTGCTGTGCTCCAAATAAAGACCATTTGTTAAACTACTGATTGCTGCCATACTTCTTGGACTTTAAGTCCTTCTTTTGACCCATTTTGCCAAAGGAAAGGAAGTTGCCTAATAATTATGCACACCTGATATAGGGTGTTGATGTCATTAGACCACACCCCTTCTCATTACAGAGATGCACATCACCTAATATGCTTAATTGGTAGTAGGCTTTCGAGCCTATACAGCTTGGAGTAAGACAACATGCATAAAGAGGATGATGTGGTCAAAATACTCATTTGCCTAATAATTCTGCACTCCCTGTATATTATTAACACTAGCACATAACAGCTACACAATATATATTATTAACACTAGCACATAACAGCTACACAATATATATTATTAACACTAGCACATAACAGCTATACAATATATATTATTAACACTAGCACATAACAGTTACACAATATATATTATTAACACTAGCACATAACAGTTACACAATATATATTATTAACACTAGCACATAACTACTACACAATATATATTATTAACACTAGCACATAACAGCTACATAATATATATATTATTAACACTATATATATATATATATATATTATTAACACTAGCACATAACTGCTACATATTATATATAATATTAACACTAGCACATAACAGCTACACAATATATATTAATAACACTAGCACATAACAGCTATACAATATATGTTATTAACACTAGCACATAACAGCTACACCATATATATTATTAACACTAGCACATAACAGCTACACAATATATATTATTAGCACTGGCACATAACAACTACACAATATATATTAATAACACTAGCACATAACAGCTATACAATATATGTTATTAACACTAGCACATAACAGCTACACAGTATATATTATTAACACTAGCACATAACAGCTACACAATATATATTATTAGCACTGGCACATAACAGCTACACAATATACATTAATAACACTAGCACATAACAGCTACACAATATATATTATTAACACTAGAACATAACAGCTACACAATATATATTATTAACACTAGCACATAACAGTTACACAATATATATTAATAACACTAGCACATAAAAGCTATACCATATATATTATTAACACTAATACATAAAAGTTACACAATATATATTGATAATACTAGCACATAACAGTTACACAATATATATTATTAACACTAGCACATAACAGCTACATAATATATATATTATTAACACTATATATATATATTATTAACACTAGCACATAACTGCTACATATTATATATAATATTAACACTAGCACATAACAGCTACACAATATATATTATTAGCACTAGCACATAACAACTACACAATATATATTATTAACACTAGCACATAACAGCTACACAATATATATTACTAATACCAGCACATAACAGTTACACAATATATATATATATATATATATATATATATATATATATATATTATTAACACTAGCACATAACAGCTACACAATATATATTATTAACACTAGCACATAACAGCTACACAATATATATTATTAACACTAGCACATAACAGTTAAACAATATATATTATTAACACTAGCACATAACATTTACACGATATATATTATTAACACTAGCACATAACAGCTACACAATATATATTGTTAACACTAGCACATAACAGCTACACAATATATATTATTAACACTAGTACATAACAGGTACACAATACATATTATTAACACTAGCACATAACAGCTACACAATATATATTATTTACACTAGCACATAACAGCTACACAATATATATTATTAACACTAGCACATACCAATTACACAATATATATTATTAACACTAGTACATAATAGTTACACAATATATATTACTAACACTAGCACATAACAGCTACACAATATATATTATTAACACTAGCACATAACAGCTACACAATATATATTAATAACACTAGCACATAACAGCTACACAATATATATTAATAACACTAGCACATAACAGCTATACAATATACAGTTGCAAGAAAAAGTATGTGAACCCTTTGGAATGATATGGATTTCTGCACAAATTGGTCATAAAATGTGATCTGATCATCATCTAAGTCACAACAGTAGACAATCACAGTCTGCTTAAACTAATAACACACAAAGAATGAAATGTTGCATGTTTTTATTGAACACACCATGTAAACATTCACAGTGCAGGTGGAAAAAGTATGTGAACCCCTAGACTAATGACATCTCCAAGAGCTAATTGGAGTGAGATGTCAGAGATTAGAGGTGTTGGTTACAGCTGCCCTGCCCTATAAAAAACACACACCAGTTCTGGGTTTGCTTTTCACAAGAAGCATTGCCTGATGTGAATGATGCCTCGCACAAAAGAGCTCTCAGAAGACCTACGATTAAGAATTGTTGACTTGCATAAAGCTGGAAAGGGTTATAAAAGTATCTCCAAAATCCTTGCTGTTCATCAGTCCATGGTAAGACAAATTGTCTATAAATGGAGAAGGTTCAGCACTGCTGCTACTCTCCCTAGAAGTGGCCGTCCTGTAAAGATGACTGCAAGAGCACAGCGCAGACTGCTCAATGAGGTGAAGAAGAATCCTAGAGTGTCAGCTAAAGACTTACAAAAGTCACTGGCAAATGCTAACATCCCTGTTAGCGAATCTACAATACATAAAACACTAAACAAGAATGGATTTCATGGGAGGATACCACAGAGGAAGCCACTGCTGTCCAAACAAAACATTGCTGCACGTTTACAGTTTGCACAAGAGCACCTGGATGTTCCACAGCAGTACTGGCAAAATATTCTGTGGACAGATGAAACCAAAGTTGAGTTGTTTGGAAGAAACACACAACACTATGTGTGGCGAAAAAGAGGCACAGCACACCAACATCAAAACCTCATCCCAACTGTGAAGTATGGTGGTGGGGGCATCATGGTTTGGGGCTGCTTTGCTGCATCAGGGCCTGGACGGATTGCTATCATCGAAGGAAAAATTAATTTCCAAGTTTATCAAGACATTTTGCAGGAGAACTTAAGGCCATCTGTCTACCAGCTGAAATTCAACAGAAGATGCGTGTTGCAACAGGACAATGACCCAAAGCATAGAAGTAAATCAACAACAGAATGGCTTAAACAGAAGAAAATACGCCTTCTGAAGTGGCCCAGTCAGAGTCCTGACCTCAACCCGATTGACATGCTGTGGCATGACCTCAAGAAAGCGATTCACACCAAACATCCCAAGAATATTGCTGAACTGAAACAGTTCTGTAAAGAGGAATGGTCAAGAATTACTCCTGACCGTTGTGCACGTCTGATCTGCAACTACAGTAAACGTTTGGTTGAAGTTATTGCTGCCAAAGGAGGTTCAACCAGTTATTAAATCCAAGGGTTCACATACTTTTTCCACCTGCACTGTGAATGTTTACATGGTGTGTTCAATAAAAACATGGCAATATTTCATTCTTTGTGTGTTATTAGTTTAAGCAGACTGTGATTGTCTATTGTTGTGACTTAGATGATGATTAGATCACCTTTTATGAAAAATTTGTGCAGAAATCCATATCATTCCAAAGGGTTCACATACTTTTTCTTGCAACTGTATATTATTAACACTAGCACATAACAGCTATACAATATATATTATTAACACTAGTACATAACAGTTACACAATATATATTATTAACACTAGCACATAACAGTTACACAACATAACAGCTACATAATATATATATTATTAACATTATAAATTTTATTAACACTAGCACATGACTGCTACTTAATATATATATTATTAACACTAGCACATAACAGTTACACAATATCTATTATTAACACTAGCACATAACAGTTACACAATATATATTATTAACACTATCACTTAACAACTACACAATATATATTATTAACACTGGCACATAACAGCTACACAATATATATTATTAACACTAGCACATAACAGCTACACAATATATATTATTAACACTAGCTCATAACAGCTGCACAATGTATATTATTAACACTAGCACATAACAGTTACACAATATATATTATTAACACTATCACTTAACAACTACACAATATATATTATTAACACTGGCACATAACAGCTACACAATATACTGTATATATTATTAACACTATACATTTAGATTTGCTTAGTTTCTTTTCGGTTCGATACGGTCTAATTAATTCGGTATGCGTAATTTATTCGTTTCGGTTCCGTTTGTAATTTAGTTAATTCGTACATTCGGATTCTTTCGAAACCGCGATTCAAATTTCAGACCGATTACTAATTTCGGACCGATTCGTAATATCGGACTGATTCGTAATTTCGGACCGAATTTAATTTCGGGCCGAATAGTAATTTATGACCGTTTTTCTCCCGTTCAATCATTATTTCGTAAACGATTTGGTTTGATTATTTTGGATACATTTGATTTCTTTTTTCAAATTGATTAGATATTATTTAATCATATCAATAGTATTCATAAATGAAATGTATTGTATTCCACTTTTAAATGAATGTAATATATTAATAATAAATACATTTAATATGTAATTTAAACACATCATTATATTTATAATTATTTAGACTGTGCCGTGTGCACTGTGCAGCCAATCAGGCAGCCTGGTTGACAATTATGCTTGCATCACACCTGCACACTATAGCCACACCCATGTAACGAATATATCTTTTTTAATTTTATATATATATATATATATATATATATATATATATATATATATATATATATATATATATATATTATTAACACTAGCACATAACAGCTACACAATTATATATTATTAACACTAGTACATAACAGCTACACAATATATATTATTAACACTAGCACATAACAGCTACACAATATATATTATATTATTAACACTAGTACATAACAGCTACACAATATATATTATATTATTAACACTAGTACATAACAGCTACACAATATATATATAATTAACACTAGTGCATAACAGCTACACAATATATATTATTAACACTAGTACATAACAGGTACACAATAAATATTATTAACACTAGCACATAACAGCTACACAATATATATTATTAACACTAGCACATAACAGCTACACAATATATATTATTAACAATAGCACATAACAGCTACACAATATATATTATTAACACTAGTACATAACAGCTACACAATATATATTATTAACACTAGTACATAACAGCTACACAATATATATTATTAACACTAGTGCATAACAGCTACACAATATATATTATTAACACTAGTACATAACAGGTACACAATACATATTATTAACACTAGCACATAACAGCTACACAATATATATTATTAACACTAGCACATAACAGCTACACAATATATATTATTAACACTAGCACATAACAGCTACATAATATATATATTATTAACACTATATATATTATTAACACTAGCACATAACTGCTATATAATATATATATTATTAACACTAGCACATAACAGTTACACAATATATTTTATTAACACTAGCACATAACAACTACACAATATATATTATTAACACTGGCACATAACTGCTACACAATATACTGTATATATAATTAATACTAGACATGTGCGCGCTCGAAAAATTTGTTTTGGTTCGTTTTGTTTCGTTTCAATTCGTTTTTTTTTTGTCGGTTCGATACGTTCGAATTAATTCGGTATGCGGAATTTATTCATTTTGGTTCCGTTTGTAATTTATTTAATTCGTACATTCGGATTCATTTGAAACCGAGATTCAAATTTCGGACCGATTACTAATTTCGGACCGATTCGTAATATCGGACCGATTCGTAATTTCGGACCGAATTTAATTTCGGGCCGAATAGTAATTTATGACCTTTTTTTTCCCCGTTCAATCATTATTTCGTAAACGATTCGGTTCGATTATTTCGGATACATTTTATTTCTTTTTTCAAATCGATTAGATATTATTTTATCATATCAATATTATTCATAAATGAAATGTATTGTATTCCACTTTTAAATTGCTAATATATTAATAATAAATACATTTAATATGTCATTTAAACACTTATCATTATATTTATAATTATTTAGACTGTGCAGTGTGCAGTGTGCACTGTGCAGCCAATCAGGCAGCCTGGTTGACAATTATGCTTGCATCACTCCTGCACACTATAGCCACACCCATGTAACTAATATATCTTTGTTAATTTTTGTGAGTTGAAGTCAGAGAGCAGTGGAGATTGATATTTGAGAAATTGAGAATGTCTGTTAGAGAAATTGGGAGTGTTCATGGAGGTAATAGGGACAGTAGAGATAGGGACAGTGTAGTTAGTAATAGGGAGAGTAGAGGTAGTGATATTAGAGAGAGTGGATGTAGGGATAGGGACCGTGGAGCTAGAGAGAGTAGTAATAATAATAGGGATAGTGATAGAGGTAGGGATAGGCATAGGATTCGTCATAGGCACCCTGTACATAGGGATATGGAGAGGGACCTTGGTACTGGGGAGAGGGTAGGTAGGGACAAGGAGAGGCATGGTGGAGTAAAAAAGCACACCAGTGCCAAAAAACTATTTAAGAGGAGGTGGCCACTTACAACCTCTGAGGAGTCGGACTCTAGTGCTGCTGAGAATGAACAGCAGCGTGCCACTTCACCAAGGCATAGAGGGCCAATGTTTACGCCTGAAGAAAATTTGTCCTCTGTGTCTGCTGTGCTGAAAGTCCGGCACCTCTTGTTTTCCTCCAGTGTTTTATCCTCTACAAAGCAAGTTCGTGATGCTGTCTTTGCAGTTGGAGCAGTGGACCGGACAGCCGCCTGTGTCAAGCTAACTCTAGTGTGTGTTAGCCTGTGTGTACATACTACACAGGCCAAAATGTGTAAACTAAAGAAATAAATTCAATTAATATTATTATTCATTGTCATGGCATCTTTATTTGAAAAAGCAGGAATGTAAGTCAAGCTTAAAGGGATAGTAAACGCTGAAAAATTATTTCATGATTCTGCTAGAGCATTTATTCTTTCATCAACTTTCTAAATTACTCCTAATATTATTAATTTGTCTTTTTTCTCTTGTTATCTTTATTTGAAATTGTAGGTTGATAAGGTAAGGACAGGACAGAGCCTGCCCATTTTTTGTTTTAGTACCCTGGCGAGTTTTTGAGATTGGTGGCAACATTTAACAAACCAATAAGCAAGTGCAACCCAGGTTCTGAACCCAAAAAATGCTCATTCCTGCTTTCAAATAAAGATTCCATGTGAATGAAGAAATAATGACTTACTATTAAATTATATAATTGTTTAAATTTTCATCTCTATCTTGAAATAAAATGTTTGTGTTTACTATTTATTATCCATTTAAGACCTTTTTTATAATATTTACAGAATTAAAGATGGAAACTTTGCCCAACCAAGACCAAAATATATTCATTTTTTGGATTGTATATATTTGTCTTCTCATGATTTATAACAAAATGGATAAACTTTAACCAACTTTATGGGGCACAAAGTCAGATTCAAACGTAAAGGGACACTGAACCCAAATGATTTCTTTCATGATTCCGATAGAGCATCAATGCTTTTTTTTATCAACTTTATAATTTACTCCCATTATAACATTTTCTGTGTTCTCTTGGGGGTCAATGTATTAATGTGCGAGGGGAAATGATACAATGTAGCGTATCATGTCTGCCGCACATCTATAAATGACAGCTGCTTCATAACTTTTCCGGCGAGCCTCAGGGGCATGATAAATTAACCACTTGGTAACTATCTTTATTTGTAAGCCTATGAGCCAGCCCATCCTTGGGTCAGTACCTGGGTAGTGCTTGATGATTGTTGGCTAAATGTTGCCACCAATCAGCAATCGCTATCCAAGATGCTGAACCAGAAATTGTTCCATTTTGTAAGCTTTACAATCCTTCTTTTTCAAATCAAGCTCCAAGGAGACTGAAGAAAAAAAAATAGTAATACATTTTAAATTTTATTAAAATTGCATGCTCTACCTGAATCGTGAAAGAAAAAATTTGGTTTCAGTGTGCCTTTAAATATTCATTTATAAAAAATTATACTTTTCAATTTATTATCAAATTCACTTTGAGCAGCGCCGTCCTCATGCTTTTCTCGCGCAGTTTCCTCTACTCTCCACTGCACATTCAGCGTTGGTTGTAATATTTTTTAAGCCCAGGTATGTTTTTCTCATGCTGCAGTCTCACTCTCTCTAGTATGTGCATGACAGCATCAGCCAAACATACCTGTCCTTATAATATAAATATCTTATTGTTAGAGGACCGCTCATGCTGCATTCTCACTCTCTCTAGTATATGCATGACAGCATCAGCCAAACATACCTGTCCTTATAATATAAATATCTTATTGTTAGAGGATCGCTCATGCTGCAGTCTCACTCTCTCTAGTATGTGCATGACTGCATCAGACAAACATACCTGTCCTTATAATATAAATATCTTATTGTTAAAGGACCGCTCATGCTGCAGTCTCACTCTCTCTAGTATGTGCATGACTGCATCAGACAAACATACCTGTCCTTATAATATAAATATCTTATTGTTAAGGACCGCTCATGCTGCAGTCTCACTCTCTAGTATGTGCATGACAGCATCAGACAAACACACCTGTCCTTATAATATAAATATCTTATTGTTAGAGGACCGCTCATGCTGCAGTCTCACTCTCTCTAGTATGTGCATGACAGCATCAGATAAACATACCTGTCCTTATAATATAAATATCTTATTGTTACAGGACCGCTCATGCTGCAGTCTCACTCTCTCTAGTATGTGCATGACTGCATCAGACAAACATACCTGTCCTTATAATATAAATATCTTATTGTTAGAGGACCGCTCATGCTGCAGTCTCACTCTCTCTAGTATGTGCATGACAGCATCAGCCAAACATACCTGTCCTTATAATATAAATATCTTATTGTTAAAGGACCGCTCATGCTGCAGTCTCACTCTCTCTAGTATATGCATGACTGCATCAGCCAAACATACCTGTCCTTATAATATAAATATCTTATTGTTAGAGGACCGCTCATGCTGCAGTCTCACTCTCTAGTATGTGCATGACAGCATCAGACAAACATACCTGTCCTTATAATATAAATATCTTATTGTTAGAGGACCGCTCATGCTGCAGTCTCACTCTCTAGTATGTGCATGACAGCATCAGCTAAACATACCTGTCCTTATAATATAAATATCTTATTGTTAGAGGACCACTCATGCTGCAGTCTCACTCTCTCTAGTATGTGCATGACTGCATCAGACAAACATACCTGTCCTTATAATATAAATATCTTATTGTTAGAGGACCGCTCATGCTGCAGTCTCACTCTCTAGTATGTGCATGACAGCATCAGCTAAACATACCTGTCCTTATAATATAAATATCTTATTGTTAGAGGACCGCTCATGCTGCAGTCTCACTCTCTCTAGTATGTGCATGACTGCATCAGACAAACATACCTGTCCTTATAATATAACTATCTTATTGTTAGAGGACCGCTCATGCTGCAGTCTCACTCTCTAGTATGTGCATGACAGCATCAGCCAAACATACCTGTCCTTATAATATAAATATCTTATTGTTACAGGACCGCTCATGCTGCAGTCTCACTCTCTCTAGTATGTGCATGACAGCATCAGACAAACATACCTGTCCTTATAATATAAATATCTTATTGTTAGAGGACCGCTCATGCTGCAGTCTCACTCTCTAGTATGTACATGACAGCATCAGACAAACATACCAGTCCTTATAATATAAATATCTTATTGTTAGAGGACCGCTCATGCTGCAGTTTCACTCTCTAGTATGTGCATGACAGCATCAGCCAAACATACCTGTCCTTATAATATAAATATCTTATTGTTAGAGGACCGCTCATGCTGCAGTCTCACTCTCTAGTATGTGCATGACAGCATCAGACAAACATACCTGTCCTTATAATATAAATATCTTATTGTTAGAGGACCGCTCATGCTGCAGTCTCACTCTCTAGTATGTGCATGACAGCATCAGACAAACATACCTGTCCTTATAATATAAATATCTTATTGTTACAGGACCGCTCATGCTGCAGTCTCACTCTCTCTAGTATGTGCATGACAGCATCAGACAAACATACCTGTCCTTATAATATAAATATCTTATTGTTAGAGGACCGCTCATGCTGCAGTCTCACTCTCTCTAGTATGTGCATGACAGCATCAGACAAACATACCTGTCCTTATAATATAAATATCTTATTGTTAAAGGAGCGCTCATGCTGCAGTCTCACTCTCTCTAGTATGTGCATGACAGCATCAGACAAACATACCTGTCCTTATAATATAAATATCTTATTGTTAGAGGACCGCTCATGCTGCAGTCTCACTCTCTCTAGTATGTGCATGACAGCATCAGACAAACATACCTGTCCTTATAATATAAATATCTTATTGTTAGAGGACCGCTCATGCTGCAGTCTCACTCTCTCTAGTATGTGCATGACAGCATCAGCCAAACATACCTGTCCTTATAATATAAATATCTTATTGATTAAAGGACCGCTCATGCTGCAGTCAGTCTCACTCTCTAGTATGTGCATGACTGCATCAGACAAACATACCTGTCCTTATAATATAAATATCTTATTGTTAAAGGACCGCTCATGCTGCAGTCTCACTCTCTCTAGTATGTGCATGACAGCATCAGACAAACATACCTGTCCTTATAATATAAATATCTTATTGTTAAAGGACCGCTCATGCTGCAGTCTCACTCTCTAGTATGTGCATGACAGCATCAGACAAACATACCTGTCCTTATAATATAAATATCTTATTGTTAAAGGACCGCTCATGCTGCAGTCTCACTCTCTCTAGTATGTGTATGACAGCATCAGCTAAACATACCTGTCCTTATAATATAAATATCTTATTGTTACAGGACCGCTCATGCTGCAGTCTCACTCTCTAGTATGTGCATGACTGCATCAGACAAACATACCTGTCCTTATAATATAAATATCTTATAGTTACAGGACCGCTCATGCTGCAGTCTCACTCTCTCTAGTATGTGCATGACTGCATCAGACAAACATACCTGTCCTTATAATATAAATATCTTATTGTTACAGGAGCGCTCATGCTGCAGTCTCACTCTCTAGTATGTGCATGACAGCATCAGACAAACATACCTGTCCTTATAATATAAATATCTTATTGTTAGAGGACCGCTCATGCTGCAGTCTCACTCTCTCTAGTATGTGTATGACAGCATCAGCCAAACATGCCTGTCCTTATAATATAAATATCTTATTGATTAAAGGGCCGCTCATGCTGCAGTCTCACTCTCTAGTATGTGCATGACAGCATCAGCTAAACATACCTGTCCTTATAATATAAATATCTTATTGTTAGAGGACCGCTCATGCTGCAGTCTCACTCTCTCTAGTATGTGCATGACAGCATCAGACAAACATACCTGTCCTTATAATATAAATATCTTATTGTTAAAGGATCGCTCATGCTGCAGTCTTACTCTCTAGTATGTGCATGACAGCATCAGACAAACATACCTGTCCTTATAATATAAATATCTTATTGTTAAAGGACCGCTCATGCTGCAGTCAGTCTCACTCTCTCTAGTACGTGCATGACAGCATCAGCCAAACATACCTGTCCTTATAATATAAATATCTTATTGTTAAAGGACCGCTCATGCTGCAGTCTCACTCTCTCTAGTATGTGCATGACAGCATCAGACAAACATACCTGTCCTTATAATATAATATCTTATTGTTAAAGGACCGCTCATGCTGCAGTCTCACTCTCTCTAGTATGTGCATGACAGCATCAGCTAAACATACCTGTCCTTATAATATAAATATCTTATTGTTAGAGGACCGCTCATGCTGCAGTCTCACTCTCTCTAGTATGTGCATGACTGCATCAGACAAACATACCTGTCCTTATAATATAAATATCTTATTGTTAAAGGACCGCTCATGCTGCAGTCTCACTCTCTAGTATGTGCATGACAGCATCAGACAAACATACCTGTCCTTATAATATAAATATCTTATTGTTAGAGGACCGCTCATGCTGCAGTCTCACTCTCTAGTACGTGCATGACAGCATCAGCCAAACATACCTGTCCTTATAATATAAATATCTTATTGTTAGAGGACCGCTCATGCTGCAGTCTCACTCTCTAGTATGTGCATGACAGCATCAGACAAACATACCTGTCCTTATAATATAAATATCTTATTGTTAGAGGACCGCTCATGCTGCAGTCTCACTCTCTAGTATGTGCATGACAGCATCAGACAAACATACCTGTCCTTATAATATAAATATCTTATTGTTAAAGGACCGCTCATGCTGCAGTCTCACTCTCTCTAGTATGTGCATGACAGCATCAGACAAACATACCTGTCCTTATAATATAAATATCTTATTGTTAAAGGACCGCTCATGCTGCAGTCTCACCCTCTCTAGTATGTGCATGACAGCATCAGACAAACATACCTGTCCTTATAATATAAATATCTTATTGTTAGAGGACCGCTCATGCTGCAGTCTCACTCTCTAGTATGTGCATGACAGCATCAGCTAAACATACCTGTCCTTATAATATAAATATCTTATTGTTAGAGGACCGCTCATGCTGCAGTCTCACTCTCTCTAGTATGTGCATGACAGCATCAGACAAACATACCTGTCCTTATAATATAAATATCTTATTGTTAGAGGACCGCTCATGCTGCAGTCTCACTCTCTCTAGTATGTGCATGACAGCATCAGACAAACATACCTGTCCTTATAATATAAATATCTTATTGTTACAGGACCGCTCATGCTGCAGTCTCACTCTCTAGTACAGAGCTTTCCAAACTTTTCATCTTGGTGACACACTTTTTAGACCTACATTATTTTGTGACACAGTAAATCAGTTGTTCTAACAAAAAGGAGGTTAAACTAACTTGTTTTAAGAGATACGGACATAAACATAAATGATATAATAACGAAATGCATTTACAAGTCACAGTATGTATGTGCAAGAATTAGAAAAAGCTTATAATTACTACACCAATAACTACTTACTATTTTAATGGGATGTATGAGGTTGATGGGATGAACACAATTTCTGAATATTTGGTGGAATATTAGATAGACACATTTCATCATCAAGCATGTTTAAGCTTCCACTTCCTATCCATATATCAAGTGCAGGAGCAGCAATGCACTACTGGGAGTTAGCTGCAAAAAACCCCCATTGACTTATGCTCAGCGTTTAAGCTGTCGCCCTCAGAGCTCGGTGAGTCCGATTGACTCCTGCCCATGCTGCAAACACACTGCTGTCCCACTCACTGACTACACATGCAGTCATGAGCCAATTAAGGAGACTACATGTGCAGTCAGGAGCCAATGTGCCGCCAAAGCCGCTATTTGGAATAGTTTCAGTTCCCACTGAGCTGTGCCAATAGGTTAAGATGATCTGTGACCCCCTAAGTATCAATCACGTGCCAACCATGTGATATGCGTAGCAGGCAGGCGGAAATTCAGAAACCCAAAAACATTTTTTTTTTAAATTTGTGCTGAAGCAGGGACACACCTACACACTGCTGCCGACACACTAGTGTGTCCCGACACACAGTTTGGAAAGCACTGCTCTAGTATGTGCATGACAGCATCAGACAAACATACCTGTCCTTATAATATAAATATCTTATTGTTAGAGGACCGCTCATGCTGCAGTCTCACTCTCTCTAGTATGTGCAGGACAGCATCAGCTAAACATACCTGTCCTTATAATATAAATATCTTATTGTTAGAGGACCGCTCATGCTGCAGTCTCACTCTCTAGTATGTGCATGACAGCATCAGACAAACATACCTGTCCTTATAATATAAATATCTTATTGTTAGAGGACCGCTCATGCTGCAGTCTCACTCTCTAGTATGTGCATGACAGCATCAGACAAACATACCTGTCCTTATAATATAAATATCTTATTGTTAAAGGAGCGCTCATGCTGCAGTCAGTCTCACTCTCTCTAGTATATGCATGACTGCATCAGACAAACATACCTGTCCTTATAATATAAATATCTTATTGTTAGAGGACCGCTCATGCTGCAGTCTCACTCTCTAGTATGTGCATGACAGCATCAGCCAAACATACCTGTCCTTATAATATAAATATCTTATTGTTAGAGGACCGCTCATGCTGCAGTCTCACTCTCTAGTATGTGCATGACAGCATCAGACAAACATACCTGTCCTTATAATATAAATATCTTATTGTTAGAGGACCGCTCATGCTGCAGTCTCACTCTCTCTAGTATGTGCATGACAGCATCAGACAAACATACTTGTCCTTATAATATAAATATCTTATTGTTAGAGGACCGCTCATGCTGCAGTCTCACTCTCTAGTATGTGCATGACTGCATCAGACAAACATACCTGTCCTTATAATATAAATATCTTATTGTTAGAGGACCGCTCATGCTGCAGTCTCACTCTCTAGTATGTGCATGACAGCATCAGACAAACATACCTGTCCTTATAATATAAATATCTTATTGTTAGAGGACCGCTCATGCTGCAGTCTCACTCTCTAGTATGTGCATGACAGCATCAGACAAACATACCTGTCCTTATAATATAAATATCTTATTGTTAGAGGACCGCTCATGCTGCAGTCTCACTCTCTCTAGTATGTGCATGACAGCATCAGACAAACATACTTGTCCTTATAATATAAATATCTTATTGTTAGAGGACCGCTCATGCTGCAGTCTCACTCTCTAGTATGTGCATGACTGCATCAGACAAACATACCTGTCCTTATAATATAAATATCTTATTGTTAAAGGACCGCTCATGCTGCAGTCTCACTCCCTCTAGTATGTGCATGACAGCATCAGCTAAACATACCTGTCCTTATAATATAAATATCTTATTGTTAAAGGATCGCTCATGCTGCAGTCTCACTCTCTAGTATGTGCATGACAGCATCAGACAAACATACCTGTCCTTATAATATAAATATCTTATTGTTAGAGGACCGCTCATGCTGCAGTCTCACTCTCTAGTATGTGCATGACAGCATCAGACAAACATACCTGTCCTTATAATATAAATATCTTATTGTTAGAGGACCGCTCATGCTGCAGTCTCACTCTCTAGTATGTGCATGACAGCATCAGACAAACATACCTGTCCTTATAATATAAATATCTTATTGTTAAAGGACCGCTCATGCTGCAGTCTCACTCTCTCTAGTATGTGCATGACTGCATCAGACAAACATACCTGTCCTTATAATATAAATATCTTATTGTTAGAGGACCGCTCATGCTGCAGTCTCACTCTCTAGTATGTGCATGACAGCATCAGACAAACATACCTGTCCTTATAATATAAATATCTTATTGTTACAGGACCGCTCATGCTGCAGTCTCACTCTCTAGTATGTGCATGACTGCATCAGACAAACATACCTGTCCTTATAATATAAATATCTTATTGTTAGAGGACCGCTCATGCTGCAGTCTCACTCTCTAGTATGTGCATGACAGCATCAGACAAACATACCTGTCCTTATAATATAAATATCTTATTGTTAAAGGACCGCTCATGCTGCAGTCTCACTCTCTCTAGTATGTGCATGACAGCATCAGACAAACATACCTGTCCTTATAATATAAATATCTTATTGTTAAAGGACCGCTCATGCTGCAGTCTCACTCTCTCTAGTATGTGCATGACAGCATCAGACAAACATACCTGTCCTTATAATATAAATATCTTATTGTTAGAGGACCGCTCATGCTGCAGTCTCACTCTCTCTAGTATGTGCATGACAGCATCAGCTAAACATACCTGTCCTTATAATATAAATATCTTATTGTTAGAGGACCGCTCATGCTGCAGTCTCACTCTCTAGTATGTGCATGACTGCATCAGACAAACATACCTGTCCTTATAATATAAATATCTTATTGTTACAGGACCGCTCATGCTGCAGTCTCACTCTCTCTAGTATGTGCATGACAGCATCAGACAAACATACCTGTCCTTATAATATAAATATCTTATTGTTAGAGGACCGCTCATGCTGCAGTCTCACTCTCTCTAGTATGTGCATGACAGCATCAGCTAAACATACCTGTCCTTATAATATAAATATCTTATTGTTAGAGGACCGCTCATGCTGCAGTCTCACTCTCTCTAGTATGTGCATGACTGCATCAGACAAACATACCTGTCCTTATAATATAAATATCTTATTGTTAAAGGGCCGCTCATGCTGCAGTCTCACTCTCTCTAGTATGTGCATGACAGCATCAGACAAACATACCTGTCCTTATCATATAAATATCTTATTGTTAGAGGACCGCTCATGCTGCAGTCTCACTCTCTCTAGTATGTGCATGACAGCATCAGACAAACATACCTGTCCTTATCATATAAATATCTTATTGTTAGAGGACCGCTCATGCTGCAGTCTCACTCTCTCTAGTATGTGCATGACAGCATCAGCTAAACATACCTGTCCTTATAATATAAATATCTTATTGTTAGAGGACCGCTCATGCTGCAGTCTCACTCTCTCTAGTATGTGCATGACAGCATCAGACAAACATACCTATCCTTATAATATAAATATCTTATTGTTACAGGACCGCTCATGCTGCAGTCTCACTCTCTCTAGTATGTGCATGACTGCATCAGACAAACATACCTGTCCTTATAATATAAATATCTTATTGTTAGAGGACCGCTCATGCTGCAGTCTCACTCTCTAGTATGTGCATGACAGCATCAGCTAAACATACCTGTCCTTATAATATAAATATCTTATTGTTAGAGGACCGCTCATGCTGCAGTCTCACTCTCTAGTATGTGCATGACAGCATCAGACAAACATACCTGTCCTTATAATATAAATATCTTATTGTTAGAGGACCGCTCATGCTGCAGTCTCACTCTCTGTAGTATGTGTATGACAGCATCAGCCAAACATGCCTGTCCTTATAATATAAATATCTTATTGATTAAAGGACCGCTCATGCTGCAGTCTCACTCTCTCTAGTATGTGCATGACAGCATCAGCCAAACATACCTGTCCTTATAATATAAATATCTTATTGTTAGAGGACCGCTCATGCTGCAGTCTCACTCTCTCTAGTATGTGCATGACAGCATCAGACAAACATACCTGTCCTTATAATATAAATATCTTATTGTTAAAGGATCGCTCATGCTGCAGTCTCACTCTCTAGTATGTGCATGACAGCATCAGACAAACATACCTGTCCTTATAATATAAATATCTTATTGTTAAAGGACCGCTCATGCTGCAGTCAGTCTCACTCTCTCTAGTACGTGCATGACAGCATCAGCCAAACATACCTGTCCTTATAATATAAATATCTTATTGTTAAAGGACCGCTCATGCTGCAGTCTCACTCTCTAGTATGTGCATGACTGCATCAGACAAACATACCTGTCCTTATAATATAATATCTTATTGTTAAAGGACCGCTCATGCTGCAGTCTCACTCTCTCTAGTATGTGCATGACAGCATCAGCTAAACATACCTGTTCTTATAATATAAATATCTTATTGTTAGAGGACCGCTCATGCTGCAGTCTCACTCTCTAGTACGTGCATGACAGCATCAGCCAAACTTACCTGTCCTTATAATATAAATATCTTATTGTTAGAGGACCGCTCATGCTGCAGTCTCACTCTCTAGTATGTGCATGACAGCATCAGCTAAACATACCTGTCCTTATAATATAAATATCTTATTGTTAGAGGACCGCTCATGCTGCAGTCTCACTCTCTAGTATGTGCATGACAGCATCAGACAAACATACCTGTCCTTATAATATAAATATCTTATTGTTAAAGGACCGCTCATGCTGCAGTCTCACTCTCTCTAGTATGTGCATGACAGCATCAGACAAACATACCTGTCCTTATAATATAAATATCTTATTGTTAGAGGGCCGCTCATGCTGCAGTCTCACTCTCTCTAGTATGTGCATGACAGCATCAGACAAACATACCTGTCCTTATAATATAAATATCTTATTGTTAAAGGACCGCTCATGCTGCAGTCAGTCTCACTCTCTCTAGTATATGCATGACAGCATCAGACAAACATACCTGTCCTTATAATATAAATATCTTATTGTTAGAGGACCGCTCATGCTGCAGTCTCACTCTCTCTAGTATGTGCATGACAGCATCAGCCAAACATACCTGTCCTTATAATATAAATATCTTATTGTTAAAGGAGCGCTCATGCTGCAGTCTCACTCTCTCTAGTATGTGCATGACAGCATCAGCCAAACATACCTGTCCTTATAATATAAATATCTTATTGTTACAGGACCGCTCATGCTGCAGTCTCACTCTCTAGTATGTGCATGACAGCATCAGACAAACATACCTGTCCTTATAATATAAATATCTTATTGTTAGAGGACCGCTCATGCTGCAGTCTCACTCCCTCTAGTATGTGCATGACAGCATCAGACAAACATACCTGTCCTTATAATATAAATATCTTATTGTTAGAGGACCGCTCATGCTGCAGTCTCACTCTCTAGTATGGGCATGACAGCATCAGACAAACATACCTGTCCTTATAATATAAATATCTTATTGTTAGAGGACCGCTCATGCTGCAGTCTCACTCTCTCTAGTATGTGCATGACAGCATCAGACAAACATACCTGTCCTTATAATATAAATATCTTATTATTAAAGGACCGCTCATGCTGCAGTCTCACTCTCTCTAGTATGTGCATGACAGCATCAGACAAACATACCTGTCCTTATAATATAAATATCTTATTGTTAGAGGACCGCTCATGCTGCAGTCTCACTCTCTCTAGTATATGCATGACTGCATCAGACAAACATACCTGTCCTTATAATATAAATATCTTATTGTTAGAGGACCGCTCATGCTGCAGTCTCACTCTCTAGTATGTGCATGACAGCATCAGCCAAACATACCTGTCCTTATAATATAAATATCTTATTGTTAGAGGACCGCTCATGCTGCAGTCTCACTCTCTCTAGTATGTGCATGACTGCATCAGACAAACATACCTGTCCTTATAATATAAATATCTTATTGTTACAGGACAGCTCATGCTGCAGTCTCACTCTCTAGTATGTGCAGGACAGCATCAGCCAAACATACCTGTCCTTATAATATAAATATCTTATTGTTAGAGGACCGCTCATGCTGCAGTCTCACTCTCTAGTATGTGCATGACAGCATCAGACAAACATACCTGTCCTTATAATATAAATATCTTATTGTTAGAGGACCGCTCATGCTGCAGTCTCACTCTCTCTAGTATGTGCATGACTGCATCAGACAAACATACCTGTCCTTATAATATAAATATCTTATTGTTAGAGGACCGCTCATGCTGCAGTCTCACTCTCTAGTATGTGCATGACAGCATCAGACAAACATACTTGTCCTTATAATATAAATATCTTATTGTTAAAGGACCGCTCATGCTGCAGTCTCACTCTCTCTAGTATGTGCATGACAGCATCAGCCAAACATACCTGTCCTTATAATATAAATATCTTATTGTTAGAGGACCGCTCATGCTGCAGTCTCACTCTCTAGTATGTGCATGACTGCATCAGCCAAACATACCTGTCCTTATAATATAAATATCTTATTGTTAAAGGACCGCTCATGCTGCAGTCTCACTCTCTAGTATGTGCATGACAGCATCAGCCAAACATACCTGTCCTTATAATATAAATATCTTATTGTTAGAGGACCGCTCATGCTGCAGTCTCACTCTCTCTAGTATATGCATGACAGCATCAGACAAACATACCTGTCCTTATAATATAAGTATCTTATTGTTAGAGGACCGCTCATGCTGCAGTCTCACTCTCTCTAGTATGTGCATGACAGCATCAGACAAACATACCTGTCCTTATAATATAAATATCTTATTGTTACAGGACCGCTCATGCTGCAGTCTCACTCTCTAGTATGTGCATGACAGCATCAGCCAAACATACCTGTCCTTATAATATAAATACCTTATTGTTAGAGGACCGCTCATGCTGCAGTCTCACTCTCTCTAGTATGTGCATGACAGCATCAGACAAACATACCTGTCCTTATAATATAAATACCTTATTGTTAGAGGACCACTCATGCTGCAGTCTCACTCTCTAGTATGTGCATGACTGCATCAGCCAAACATACCTGTCCTTATAATATAAATATCTTATTGTTAGAGGACCGCTCATGCTGCAGTCTCACTCTCTAGTATGTGCATGACAGCATCAGCTAAACATACCTGTCCTTATAATATAAATATCTTATTGTTAGAGGACCGCTCATGCTGCAGTCTCACTCTCTCTAGTATGTGCATGACAGCATCAGCCAAACATACCTGTCCTTATAATATAAATATCTTATTGTTAAAGGACCGCTCATGCTGCAGTCTCACTCTCTCTAGTATATGCATGACAGCATCAGACAAACATACCTGTCCTTATAATATAAATATCTTATTGTTACAGGACCGCTCATGCTGCAGTCTCACTCTCTAGTATGTGCATGACAGCATCAGACAAACATACCTGTCCTTATAATATAAATATCTTATTGTTAGAGGACCGCTCATGCTGCAGTCTCACTCTCTAGTATGTGCATGACAGCATCAGCCAAACATACCTGTCCTTATAATATAAATATCTTATTGTTAGAGGACCGCTCATGCTGCAGTCTCACTCTCTAGTATGTGCATGACAGCATCAGCTAAACATACCTGTCCTTATAATATAAATATCTTATTGTTAAAGGACCGCTCATGCTGCAGTCTCACTCTCTAGTATGTGCATGACAGCATCAGACAAACATACTGTGATGATAGCAGGATGTGATGTCACTAGCATGTGGGCGGGGCTTAGGTCCGGTGTCTGTGTCGCAGTTAGTTTAGTACAATCAACCTGTCTGGATGTGTATTGCTATGCTCTGTAATAAAATAGAGTTGTACCATCATTGCTGTGTCCTGCATATGTCCTGCATCTCATGACATGGTGTCAGAAGTTCTGGACTACGCTTCTGTTTCTGATGATGACGATGTCAAAGTTTACCCCACCTGAGCCTTTTGACTTTTCTCAGCCTGCAGCTTGGCCCACATGGCGTCAGCGGTTTCAGCGCTTCAGGATTGCATCCAAACTGAACAAGGAGAGTGGTGAAGTACAAGTTAATTCTCTTTTATATTCTATGGGGAAAGATGTAGAGCCAGTGTTCAATGCTTTTACTTTCCAAGAAGGGGACGAAGTTAACTTTGATATAGTTATGGATAAACTCAGTGCCCACTTTGTGCCCAAAAGAAATGTGATTCATGAGAGAGCTTGTTTTCACAAACGTAATCAGCGTGTGGGAGAATCTGTGGAGTCATTTGTGCGCAGCCTGTATGAATTAGCTGAATTCTGTGAGTTTGGTGTTGCTAAAGAAGAGCAAATCAGAGACAGAATAGTTATTGGAATTGCAGATGCTGAAGTCTCCCTGAAGCTGCAGTTAGAGCCTGATTTAACGTTAGACGGGGCTATTAGGATGGCCCGCCAGAGTGAACTGGTGAAAAAGCAAAGTGCTGATCTGAGGTCTGAGAGTATTGTGGATGAAGTGCAACAGTCTAGGAAAATTACTAGTGAAAGGCACAGTGTGAGCGGTAGATCTAAAGTACTGGAAAGGCCTAGAAGTGGATGGGCGCAACATGGCCGATGCACACGGTGCTACCGGGCTCATGATCAGAGTGCTATATGCCCGGCCAGAGATAAAAGATGCAGAAAATGTAACAGAATAGGCCATTTTGAAGTGGTGTGTAAAACTGAATACATTAAGGAGATGCAGGTGGACAGTGACCAGGAGGGTCAGGAAGTGTCTTTTGTGGGGTCTGTTGTGGAACGGACAAGCTCAGAGGAAGATTGGAAAGTTACTTTTACTGTAATGGGAGCCAATGTTGATTTTAAGATTGACACAGGAGCTGATATCACTGTAATGTCTTTTGCTGAATTTATGAAACTGCCTCGACAGCCCCAGCTGGCGAAGGTTACTACAAATGTTCATAGTCCTGGTGGCCGCATTGATTGTGTGGGGAAATTTCTTGCAAGCTGTGAGTACAAACAAAAAAAGTTCACCATGTGGGTGCATGTGATCCGAGGTCAGTGTGTTAACAGTTTATTGAGCAGAAAAGCAGCCTGTGACTTGGGCCTCGTGGCCAGAGTGAATGAGATCTCTGAAGATATGTTTGGCGAGTTGGGCCTACTGAGCTGCAAACCTGTCCGTATAGCACTTAAAAGTGACGCAGTCCCGTACAGTATTTCTACTCCTCGTAGAATTCCGTTCCCGCTCATGCCTCAAGTGGAGAAAGAGCTCATGCGCATGAAGTCTATGGGGGTTATTGAAGAGGTTGTTGAGGCAACTGATTGGTGTGCCCCCATTGTTCCAGTTGCAAAGAAAAACGGAAAGGTGCGCATCTGTGTGGACCTGAAAAGGTTGAATGAGGCAGTGAAGAGGGAGAGATTTGTGCTGCCGACACTGGAAGATATAGCCCCGAAGTTGGCTGGGGCGAAGTTCTTTTCCACATTAGACGCTTCTAGCGGCTTTTGGCAGATCCCCCTGGATCCAAAGTGCCGCAAACTGACTACCTTTATCACTCCGGTAGGTCGGTTCTGTTTCTGCAGACTTCCCTTTGGGATATCCTCCGCTCCTGAGATCTTTCAGAGGGAAATGAGTTCTCTCCTGAGTGGCCACGTGGGCACAGCAGTCGTCATGGACGACATTCTAGTGTATGGGTCTACAGTGGAGGAGCATGATCAGCGTTTGAGTTGTGTGCTGCAGGCTATCAAAGAGTCTGGGCTGAAGCTGAATAAAGAAAAATGTCATTTTAGGAAAACTGAATTATGCTACTTTGGGCATATCATCAACGGGGATGGCATCAAGCCGGACCCCGAGAAAATTCGGGCTATCGAACAGATGAAAAGCCCTTCTGATGTACATGAGCTGAGACAGATATTGGGCCTTGTAAATTACGTGGGCAAGTTTCTTCCAGATTTATCTACAGTTTTGCACCCTATCACAGAGTTGCTTAAGAAAGATGTTGCCTGGGTCTGGGGACCCTCACAAGAAAAAGCGTTCCTGCATGCTAAGTCCCTGCTGGGGTCTGCCCCAGTGCTGGGGTTCTACGACCCTTCAAAAAAGACTGTGGTTAGTGCTGATGCAAGCAGTTATGGGTTGGGGGCTGCACTCCTGCAGCTGAATGACAACAAACTACAGCCCATCGCCTACTGTTCCCGCACACTGACGGCTGCGGAGTCAAAATACGCTCAAATTGAGAAAGAGTGCCTGGCTGCAGTTTGGGCCTGTGAGCGCTTTCAGCGTTATCTAGTGGGTTTGGAGAAATTTAGTCTGGAAACTGACCACAAACCGCTAGTCCCTCTTATCAATTCTTATGACATCGACAAAACACCCTTGAGATGCCAGAGACTTTTAATGAGACTACTCAGGTTCAATGTTCAGGCAGTGCATGTGCCGGGGAAGCAGCTGGTTGTGGCAGATACACTGTCCAGGCTCCCGCTGGCTGCTGCTGAAGAATCCTCCACAGAGTCGGATGTAAAAGTGTATGTTGATTCAGTTCTGGCCTCTAAGTCCATTTCTTCAAGGAAACTGGAAGAGATAAAGAAAGAGACATATTTGGACACAGATCTGCAAGAAGTTATAAGGTACATAAGAGATGGCTGGCCCGAGAGCCGGGCAGCCTGGATGTCTTTAAATGCTTACCAGCCAGAGAGGTCGCAGCTCACGGAGCTGGAGGGGTTGGTGCTGTTCCAAGACCGTATTGTAATTCCCGTCAGCATGAGGAAGGAGATGTTGAACAGGATACACGATGGGCACTTAGGCATCACAAAGTGCAGAGAAAGAGCAGCTACAGCTGTGTGGTGGCCTGGGATCAGCTCCGACATTGCAAATCATGTGTCTAAATGTGCCTTTTGCCGGGAACGCCGGCCTACTCAGAGAAGGGAGCCCTTAATGTCTACTCCGCTGCCTGCGGGGCCGTGGCAGAAAATAGCTGCTGATTTGTGCGAACTGCACGGGAAAAAGTTTCTTGTTGTTATCGACTACTATTCCAGGTATTTGGAAATAGCACCCCTGAATGATATCACGTCAGGCCGTTATCATTCGCCTGAAGAGCTTGTTCGCCCGCTGGGGCATTCCAATGGAGCTGGTGAGTGATAATGGCATGCAGTTCGCTTCTACAGAGTTCAGTGCTTTCAGCAGGGAATATGATTTTGTACATTCCACGTCAAGTCCACATTATCCGCAGGCCAACGGAATGGCTGAAAGGGCAGTTCAAACAACAAAATTCATTCTAAAGCAATCTGAACCGTACCTAGCCCTCTTGTCATACAGGGCGACGCCCATTCAAGCCACCGGGTTTAGCCCGGCACAGCTGATGCTAGGACGCCAGATTCGCACCACTTTACCCTCAGTGGGTGTCTTCAAGCCGCCTGGCCCTGTTCCTCGGGACGAAGTCCTTAGGAGGGATGAAGAGGCCAAAAAGGGTTATCGTTTCTTCTACGACAGGAGACATTCTGTCAGGCCTTTACAGGAACTGAAAGCGGGCCAAAGTGTCAGAATTAAACTGGATGATGAGAAGAAATGGAAGACGCCTGCTACGGTAGTGGGCCGCTCTCCAGAACCAAGGTCTTACACAGTCCTTACAGAGGGAGGGACGGTTACACGCCGTAACCGAAGACATCTTCAGCCTGTACCTGAGAGTCTGGAACCGGATACCTCAGTACCACCGCCGGTGGGATCTCCTGTTCTAAGAGAGGTGCCTTCCCCTCAGCAAGATCATAGCGGGGATATATCTTTGCCTCCAGCAGACTCTTGTTCACCATCTTCTGTATCAGAGGACAGTTCATGCAAAGTTACATCAAGCGGAAGAGTGGTGAGGCTTCCGGCCCGATACAGGGACTGACTTTAGCTAGAACAGTGACCGGAAGTATGGGCAGAATAATCCCATGGTCACTGTGGACTAGGGTAGTCTACCCCGATGTCCAAGTCAGGATGTAATTTATTTGTTCATGTTTTCTAATCTATCTGTTTTTATAATGTTCTAAAACAAAATGTTGTTGTATACCCTGTTGGTGTACCTTGTTATTTAATATATGCGAATGTATGCTTTGCCTTTGAAAAAGGGGAAGATGTGATGATAGCAGGATGTGATGTCACTAGCATGTGGGCGGGGCTTAGGTCCGGTGTCTGTGTCGCAGTTAGTTTAGTACAATCAACCTGTCTGGATGTGTATTGCTATGCTCTGTAATAAAATAGAGTTGTACCATCATTGCTGTGTCCTGCATATGTCCTGCATCTCATGACACATACCTGTCCTTATAATATAAATATCTTATTGTTAAAGGACCGCTCATGCTGCAGTCTCACTCTCTAGTATGTGCATGACAGCATCAGCCAAACATACCTGTCCTTATAATATAAATATCTTATTGTTAGAGGACCGCTCATGCTGCAGTCTCACTCTCTCTAGTATGTGCATGACAGCATCAGCCAAACATACCTGTCCTTATAATATAAATATCTTATTGTTAGAGGACCGCTCATGCTGCAGTCTCACTCTCTCTAGTATATGCATGACTGCATCAGACAAACATACCTGTCCTTATAATATAAATATCTTATTGTTACAGGACCGCTCATGCTGCAGTCTCACTCTCTAGTATGTGCATGACTGCATCAGACAAACATACCTGTCCTTATAATATAAATATCTTATTGTTAAAGGACCGCTCATGCAGCAGTCTCACTCTCTCTAGTATGTGCATGACTGCATCAGACAAACATACCTGTCCTTATAATATAAATATCTTATTGTTAAAGGACCGCTCATGCTGCAGTCTCACTCTCTAGTATGTGCATGACAGCATCAGCCAAACATACCTGTCCTTATAATATAAATATCTTATTGTTAAAGGACCGCTCATGCTGCAGTCTCACTCTCTAGTATGTGCATGACTGCATCAGACAAACATACCTGTCCTTATAATATAAATATCTTATTGTTAGAGGACCGCTCATGCTGCAGTCTCACTCTCTCTAGTATGTGCATGACTGCTTCAGCCAAACATACCAGTCCTTATAATATAAATATCTTATTGTTAAAGGACCGCTCATGCTGCAGTCTCACTCTCTAGTATGTGCATGACAGCATCAGACAAACATACCTGTCCTTATAATATAAATATCTTATTGTTAAAGGACCGCTCATGCTGCAGTCTCACTCTCTCTAGTATGTGCATGACAGCATCAGCTAAACATACCTGTCCTTATAATATAAATATCTTATTGTTAGAGGACCGCTCATGCTGCAGTCTCACTCTCTAGTATGTGCATGACAGCATCAGACAAACATACCTGTCCTTATAATATAAATATCTTATTGTTAGAGGACCGCTCATGCTGCAGTCTCACTCTCTAGTATGTGCATGACAGCATCAGCCAAACATACCTGTCCTTATAATATAAATATCTTATTGATTAATGGACCGCTCATGCTGCAGTCTCTCTCTCTCTAGTATGTGCATGACAGCATCAGCCAAACATACCTGTCCTTATAATATAAATATCTTATTGTTAGAGGACCGCTCATGCTGCAGTCTCACTCTCTCTAGTATGTGCATGACAGCATCAGACAAACATACCTGTCCTTATAATATAAATATCTTATTGTTAAAGGACCGCTCATGCTGCAGTCAGTCTCACTCTCTCTAGTATATGCATGACTGCATCAGACAAACATACCTGTCCTTATAATATAAATATCTTATTGTTAGAGGACCGCTCATGCTGCAGTCTCACTCTCTCTAGTATGTGCATGACAGCATCAGACAAACATACCTGTCCTTATAATATAAATATCTTATTGTTAGAGGACCGCTCATGCTGCAGTCTCACTCTCTCTAGTATGTGCATGACAGCATCAGCCAAACATACCTGTCCTTATAATATAAATATCTTATTGTTAGAGGACCGCTCATGCTGCAGTCTCACTCTCTAGTATGTGCATGACAGCATCAGCCAAACATACCTGTCCTTATAATATAAATATCTTATTGTTAGAGGACCGCTCATGCTGCAGTCTCATTCTCTCTAGTATGTGCATGACAGCATCAGCCAAACATACCTGTCCTTATAATATAAATATCTTATTGATTAAAGGACCGCTCATGCTGCAGTCAGTCTCACTCTCTAGTATGTGCATGACAGCATCAGACAAACATACCTGTCCTTATAATATAAATATCTTATTGTTAGAGGACCGCTCATGCTGCAGTCTCACTCTCTAGTATGTGCATGACAGCATCAGACAAACATACCTGTCCTTATAATATAAATATCTTATTGTTAGAGGACCGCTCATGCTGCAGTCTCACTCTCTAGTATGTGCATGACAGCATCAGCCAAACATACCTGTCCTTATAATATAAATATCTTATTGTTAGAGGACCGCTCATGCTGCAGTCTCACTCTCTAGTATGTGCATGACAGCATCAGACAAACATACCTGTCCTTATAATATAAATATCTTATTGTTAGAGGACCGCTCATGCTGCAGTCTCACTCTCTCTAGTATGTGCATGACTGCATCAGCTAAACATACCTGTCCTTATAATATAAATATCTTATTGTTAGAGGACCGCTCATGCTGCAGTCTCACTCTCTAGTATGTGCATGACAGCATCAGACAAACATACCTGTCCTTATAATATAAATATCTTATTGTTAGAGGACCGCTCATGCTGCAGTCTCACTCTCTCTAGTATGTGCATGACTGCATCAGACAAACATACCTGTCCTTATAATATAAATATCTTATTGTTAGAGGACCGCTCATGCTGCAGTCTCACTCTCTAGTATGTGCATGACAGCATCAGACAAACATACCTGTCCTTATAATATAAATATCTTATTGTTAGAGGACCGCTCATGCTGCAGTCTCACTCTCTCTAGTATGTGTATGACAGCATCAGCCAAACATACCTGTCCTTATAATATAAATATCTTATTGTTACAGGAGCGCTCATGCTGCAGTCTCACTCTCTAGTATGTGCATGACAGCATCAGCTAAACATACCTGTCCTTATAATATAAATATCTTATTGTTAGAGGACCGCTCATGCTGCAGTCTCACTCTCTAGTATGTGCATGACAGCATCAGACAAACATACCTGTCCTTATAATATAAATATCTTATTGTTAAAGGACCGCTCATGCTGCAGTCTCACTCTCTAGTATGTGCATGACTGCATCAGACAAACATACCTGTCCTTATAATATAAATATCTTATTGTTAAAGGACCGCTCATGCTGCAGTCTCACTCTCTCTAGTATGTGCATGACAGCATCAGCCAAACATACCTGTCCTTATAATATAAATATCTTATTGTTAGAGGACCGCTCATGCTGCAGTCTCACTCTCTAGTATGTGCATGACTGCATCAGCCAAACATACCTGTCCTTATAATATAAATATCTTATTGTTAAAGGACCGCTCATGCTGCAGTCTCACTCTCTCTAGTATATGCATGACTGCATCAGACAAACATACCTGTCCTTATAATATAAATATCTTATTGTTAGAGGACCGCTCATGCTGCAGTCTCACTCTCTAGTATATGCATGACAGCATCAGACAAACATACCTGTCCTTATAATATAAATATCTTATTGTTACAGGACCGCTCATGCTGCAGTCTCACTCTCTCTAGTATATGCATGACAGCATCAGCCAAACATACCTGTCCTTATAATATAAATATCTTATTGTTAGAGGACCGCTCATGCTGCAGTCTCACTCTCTCTAGTATGTGCATGACAGCATCAGACAAACATACCTGTCCTTATAATATAAGTATCTTATTGTTAGAGGACCGCTCATGCTGCAGTCTCACTCTCTCTAGTATGTGCATGACAGCATCAGACAAACATACCTGTCCTTATAATATAAATATCTTATTGTTAGAGGACCGCTCATGCTGCAGTCTCACTCTCTAGTATGTGCATGACAGCATCAGCTAAACATACCTGTCCTTATAATATAAATATCTTATTGTTAGAGGACCGCTCATGCTGCAGTCTCACTCTCTCTAGTATGTGCATGACAGCATCAGCCAAACATACCTGTCCTTATAATATAAATATCTTATTGTTAAAGGACCGCTCATGCTGCAGTCTCACTCTCTCTAGTATGTGCATGACTGCATCAGACAAACATACCTGTCCTTATAATATAAATATCTTATTGTTAAAGGACCGCTCATGCTGCAGTCTCACTCTCTCTAGTATGTGCATGACAGCATCAGACAAACATACCTGTCCTTATAATATAAATATCTTATTGTTAGAGGACCGCTCATGCTGCAGTCTCACTCTCTAGTATATGCATGACAGCATCAGACAAACATACCTGTCCTTATAATATAAATATCTTATTGTTAGAGGACCGCTCATGCTGCAGTCTCACTCTCTAGTATGTGCATGACAGCATCAGCCAAACATACCTGTCCTTATAATATAAATATCTTATTGTTAGAGGACCGCTCATGCTGCAGTCTCACTCTCTAGTATGTGCATGACAGCATCAGCTAAACATACCTGTCCTTATAATATAAATATCTTATTGTTAAAGGACCGCTCATGCTGCAGTCTCACTCTCTAGTATGTGCATGACAGCATCAGACAAACATACCTGTCCTTATAATATAAATATCTTATTGTTAAAGGACCGCTCATGCTGCAGTCTCACTCTCTAGTATGTGCATGACTGCATCAGCCAAACATACCTGTCCTTATAATATAAATATCTTATTGTTAGAGGACCGCTCATGCTGCAGTCTCACTCTCTCTAGTATGTGCATGACAGCATCAGCCAAACATACCTGTCCTTATAATATAAATATCTTATTGTTAGAGGACCGCTCATGCTGCAGTCTCACTCTCTCTAGTATATGCATGACAGCATCAGACAAACATACCTGTCCTTATAATATAAATATCTTATTGTTAGAGGACCGCTCATGCTGCAGTCTCACTCTCTCTAGTATGTGCATGACTGCATCAGACAAACATACCTGTCCTTATAATATAAATATCTTATTGTTAGAGGACCGCTCATGCTGCAGTCTCACTCTCTAGTATGTGCATGACTGCATCAGACAAACATACCTGTCCTTATAATATAAATATCTTATTGTTAGAGGACCGCTCATGCTGCAGTCTCACTCTCTAGTATGTGCATGACTGCATCAGACAAACATACCTGTCCTTATAATATAAATATCTTATTGTTAAAGGACCGCTCATGCTGCAGTCTCACTCTCTCTAGTATGTGCATGACAGCATCAGCCAAGCATACCTGTCCTTATAATATAAATATCTTATTGTTACAGGACCGCTCATGCTGCAGTCTCACTCTCTCTAGTATGTGCATGACTGCATCAGACAAACATACCAGTCCTTATAATATAAATATCTTATTGTTAAAGGACCGCTCATGCTGCAGTCTCACTCTCTCTAGTATGTGCATGACAGCATCAGCCAAACATACCTGTCCTTATAATATAAATATCTTATTGTTAAAGGACCGCTCATGCTGCAGTCTCACTCTCTAGTATGTGCATGACAGCATCAGACAAATATACCTGTCCTTATAATATAAATATCTTATTGTTAGAGGACCGCTCATGCTGCAGTCTCACTCTCTCTAGTATGTGCATGACTGCTTCAGCCAAACATACCAGTCCTTATAATATAAATATCTTATTGTTAAAGGACCGCTCATGCTGCAGTCTCACTCTCTAGTATGTGCATGACTGCATCAGCTAAACATACCTGTCCTTATAATATAAATATCTTGTTACAGGACCGCTCATGCTGCAGTCTCACTCTCTAGTGTGTGCATGACAGCATCAGACAAACATACCTGTCCTTATAATATAAATATCTTATTGTTAGAGGACCGCTCATGCTGCAGTCTCACTCTCTAGTATGTGCATGACAGCATCAGCCAAACATACCTGTCCTTATAATATAAATATCTTATTGATTAAAGGACCGCTCATGCTGCAGTCTCACTCTCTCTAGTATGTGCATGACAGCATCAGCCAAACATACCTGTCCTTATAATATAAATATCTTATTGTTAGAGGACCGCTCATGCTGCAGTCTCACTCTCTAGTATGTGCATGACAGCATCAGCCAAACATACCTGTCCTTATAATATAAATATCTTATTGTTAGAGGACCGCTCATGCTGCAGTCTCACTCTCTCTAGTATGTGCATGACAGCATCAGACAAACATACCTGTCCTTATAATATAAATATCTTATTGTTAAAGGACCGCTCATGCTGCAGTCAGTCTCACTCTCTCTAGTATGTGCATGACAGCATCAGACAAACATACCTGTCCTTATAATATAAATATCTTATTGTTAGAGGACCGCTCATGCTGCAGTCTCACTCTCTCTAGTATGTGCATGACAGCATCAGACAAACATACCTGTCCTTATAATATAAATATCTTATTGTTAAAGGACCGCTCATGCTGCAGTCTCACTCTCTCTAGTATGTGCATGACAGCATCAGCCAAACATACCTGTCCTTATAATATAAATATCTTATTGTTACAGGACCGCTCATGCTGCAGTCTCACTCTCTAGTATGTGCATGACAGCATCAGACAAACATACCTGTCCTTATAATATAAATATCTTATTGTTAGAGGACCGCTCATGCTGCAGTCTCACTCTCTAGTATGTGCATGACTGCATCAGACAAACATACCTGTCCTTATAATATAAATATCTTATTGTTAGAGGACCGCTCATGCTGCAGTCTCACTCTCTCTAGTATGTGCATGACAGCATCAGCCAAACATACCTGTCCTTATAATATAAATATCTTATTGTTACAGGACCGCTCATGCTGCAGTCTCACTCTCTCTAGTATGTGCATGACAGCATCAGACAAACATACCTGTCCTTATAATATAAATATTTTATTGTTAGAGGACCGCTCATGCTGCAGTCTCACTCTCTAGTATGTGCATGACAGCATCAGACAAACATACCTGTCCTTATAATATAAATATCTTATTGTTAGAGGACCGCTCATGCTGCAGTCTCACTCTCTAGTATGTGCATGACAGCATCAGACAAACATACCTGTCCTTATAATATAAATATCTTATTGTTAGAGGACCGCTCATGCTGCAGTCTCACTCTCTAGTATGTGCATGACAGCATCAGCCAAACATACCTGTCCTTATAATATAAATATCTTATTGTTAGAGGACCGCTCATGCTGCAGTCTCACTCTCTCTAGTATGTGCATGACAGCATCAGACAAACATACCTGTCCTTATAATATAAATATCTTATTGTTAGAGGACCGCTTATGCTGCAGTCTCACTCTCTAGTATGTGCATGACTGCATTAGCCAAACATACCTGTCCTTATAATATAAATATCTTATTGTTAAAGGACCGCTCATGCTGCAGTCTCACTCTCTCTAGTATGTGCATGACTGCATCAGACAAACATACCTGTCCTTATAATATAAATATCTTATTGTTAAAGGACCGCTCATGCTGCAGTCTCACTCTCTCTAGTATGTGCATGACAGCATCAGCTAAACATACCTGTCCTTATAATATAAATATCTTATTGTTAGAGGACCGCTCATGCTGCAGTCTCACTCTCTAGTATGTGCATGACAGCATCAGCTAAACATACCTGTCCTTATAATATAAATATCTTATTGTTAAAGGACCGCTCATGCTGCAGTCTCACTCTCTAGTATGTGCATGACAGCATCAGACAAACATACCTGTCCTTATAATATAAATATCTTATTGTTAAAGGACCGCTCATGCTACAGTCTCACTCTCTCTAGTATGTGCATGACAGCATCAGCCAAACATACCTGTCCTTATAATATAAATATCTTATTGTTAGAGGACCGCTCATGCTGCAGTCTCACTCTCTCTAGTATGTGCATGACAGCATCAGACAAACATATCTGTCCTTATAATATAAATATCTTATTGTTAAAGGACCGCTCATGCTGCAGTCTCACTCTCTAGTATGTGCATGACTGCATCAGCCAAACATACCTGTCCTTATAATATAAATATCTTATTGTTAAAGGACCGCTCATGCTGCAGTCTCACTCTCTAGTATGTGCATGACAGCATCAGACAAACATACCTGTCCTTATAATATAAATATCTTATTGTTAAAGGACCGCTCATGCTGCAGTCTCACTCTCTCTAGTATGTGCATGACTGCATCAGACAAACATACCTGTCCTTATAATATAAATATCTTATTGTTAAAGGACCGCTCATGCTGCAGTCTCACTCTCTCTAGTATGTGCATGACAGCATCAGCTAAACATACCTGTCCTTATAATATAAATATCTTATTGTTAGAGGACCGCTCATGCTGCAGTCTCACTCTCTAGTATGTGCATGACAGCATCAGCCAAACATACCTGTCCTTATAATATAAATATCTTATTGTTAGAGGACCGCTCATGCTGCAGTCTCACTCTCTCTAGTATGTGCATGACAGCATCAGACAAACATACCTGTCCTTATAATATAAATATCTTATTGTTAAAGGACCGCTCATGCTGCAGTCTCACTCTCTCTAGTATGTGCATGACTGCATCAGACAAACATACCTGTCTTTATAATATAAATATCTTATTGTTAGAGGACCGCTCATGCTGCAGTCTCACTCTCTCTAGTATGTACATGACAGCATCAGACAAACATACCTGTCCTTATAATATAAATATCTTATTGTTAGAGGACCGCTCATGCTTCAGTCTCACTCTCTAGTATGTGCATGACAGCATCAGACAAACATACCTGTCCTTGTAATATAAATATCTTATTGTTAGAGGACTGCTCATGCTGCAGTCTCACTCTCTCTAGTATGTGCAGGACAGCATCAGCTAAACATACCTGTCCTTATAATATAAATATCTTATTGTTAGAGGACCGCTCATGCTGCAGTCTCACTCTCTAGTATGTGCATGACAGCATCAGCTAAACATACCTGTCCTTATAATATAAATATCTTATTGTTAAAGGACCGCTCATGCTGCAGTCTCACTCTCTCTAGTATGTGTATGACAGCATCAGCCAAACATACCTGTCCTTATAATATAAATATCTTATTGTTAAAGGACCGCTCATGCTGCAGTCTCACTCTCTAGTATGTGCATGACAGCATCAGACAAACATACCTGTCCTTATAATATAAATATCTTATTGTTAGAGGACCGCTCATGCTGCAGTCTCACTCTCTAGTATGTGCATGACAGCATCAGCTAAACATACCTGTCCTTATAATATAAATATCTTATTGTTAGAGGACCGCTCATGCTGCAGTCTCACTCTCTAGTATGTGCATGACAGCATCAGCTAAACATACCTGTCCTTATAATATAAATATCTTATTGTTAAAGGACCGCTCATGCTGCAGTCTCACTCTCTCTAGTATGTGCATGACAGCATCAGCCAAACATACCTGTCCTTATAATATAAATATCTTATTGTTAAAGGACCGCTCATGCTGCAGTCTCACTCTCTCTAGTATGTGCATGACAGCATCAGACAAACATACCTGTCCTTATAATATAAATATCTTATTGTTAAAGGACCGCTCATGCTGCAGTCTCACTCTCTCTAGTATGTGCATGACAGCATCAGCCAAACATACCTGTCCTTATAATATAAATATCTTATTGTTAGAGGACCGCTCATGCTGCAGTCTCACTCTCTAGTATGTGCATGACAGCATCAGACAAACATACCTGTCCTTATAATATAAATATCTTATTGTTAGAGGACCGCTCATGCTGCAGTCTCACTCTCTAGTATGTGCATGACAGCATCAGACAAACATACCTGTCCTTATAATATAAATATCTTATTGTTACAGGAGCGCTCATGCTGCAGTCTCACTCTCTAGTATGTGCATGACAGCATCAGCTAAACATACCTGTCCTTATAATATAAATATCTTATTGTTAGAGGACCGCTCATGCTGCAGTCTCACTCTCTAGTATGTGCATGACTGCATCAGCCAAACATACCTGTCCTTATAATATAAATATCTTATTGTTAAAGGACCGCTCATGCTGCAGTCTCACTCTCTCTAGTATGTGCATGACAGCATCAGACAAACATACCTGTCCTTATAATATAAATACCTTATTGTTAGAGGACCGCTCATGCTGCAGTCTCACTCTCTAGTATGTGCATGACAGCATCAGCCAAACATAACTGTCCTTATAATATAAATATCTTATTGTTAGAGGACCGCTCATGCTGCAGTCTCACTCTCTCTAGTATGTGCATGACAGCATCAGCTAAACATACCTGTCCTTATAATATAAATATCTTATTGTTAGAGGACCGCTCATGCTGCAGTCTCACTCTCTCTAGTATGTGCATGACAGCATCAGACAAACATACCTGTCCTTATAATATAAATATCTTATTGTTAGAGGACCGCTCATGCTGCAGTCTCACTCTCTCTAGTATGTGCATGACAGCATCAGCCAAACATACCTGTCCTTATAATATAAATATCTTATTGTTAAAGGACCGCTCATGCTGCAGTCTCACTCTCTCTAGTACGTGCATGACAGCATCAGCCAAACATACCTGTCCTTATAATATAAATATCTTATTGTTAGAGGACCGCTCATGCTGCAGTCTCACTCTCTCTAGTATGTGCATGACTGCATCAGACAAACATACCTGTCCTTATAATATAAATATCTTATTGTTAAAGGACCGCTCATGCTGCAGTCTCACTCTCTCTAGTATGTGCATGACAGCATCAGACAAACATACCTGTCCTTATAATATAAATATCTTATTGTTAGAGGACCGCTTATGCTGCAGTCTCACTCTCTAGTATGTGCATGACAGCATCAGCCAAACATACCTGTCCTTATAATATAAATATCTTATTGTTAGAGGACCGCTCATGCTGCAGTCTCACTCTCTAGTATGTGCATGACAGCATCAGACAAACATACCTGTCCTTATAATATAAATATCTTATTGTTAAAGGACCGCTCATGCTGCAGTCTCACTCTCTAGTATGTGCATGACAGCATCAGACAAACATACCTGTCCTTATAATATAAATATCTTATTGTTAGAGGACCGCTCATGCTGCAGTCTCACTCTCTCTAGTATGTGCATGACAGCATCAGACAAACATACCTGTCCTTATAATATAAATATCTTATTGTTAGAGGACCGCTCATGCTGCAGTCTCACTCTCTAGTATGTGCATGACTGCATCAGACAAACATACCTGTCCTTATAATATAAATATCTTATTGTTAGAGGACCGCTCATGCTGCAGTCTCACTCTCTAGTATGTGCATGACAGCATCAGACAAACATACCTGTCCTTATAATATAAATATCTTATTGTTAGAGGACCGCTCATGCTGCAGTCTCACTCTCTCTAGTATGTGCATGACAGCATCAGCTAAACATACCTGTCCTTATAATATAAATATCTTATTGTTACAGGACCGCTCATGCTGCAGTCTCACTCTCTAGTATGTGCATGACAGCATCAGACAAACATACCTGTCCTTATAATATAAATATCTTATTGTTAGAGGACCGCTCATGCTGCAGTCTCACTCTCTCTAGTATGTGCATGACAGCATCAGACAAACATACCTGTCCTTATAATATAAATATCTTATTGTTACAGGACCGCTCATGCTGCAGTCTCACTCTCTCTAGTATGTGCATGACAGCATCAGCCAAACATACCTGTCCTTATAATATAAATATCTTATTGTTAAAGGAGCGCTCATGCTGCAGTCTCACTCTCTCTAGTATGTGCATGACTGCATCAGACAAACATACCTGTCCTTATAATATAAATATCTTATTGTTAGAGGACCGCTCATGCTGCAGTCTCACTCTCTAGTATGTGCATGACAGCATCAGACAAACATACCTGTCCTTATAATATAAATATCTTATTGTTAAAGGACCGCTCATGCTGCAGTCTCACTCTCTAGTATGTGCATGACTGCATCAGACAAACATACCTGTCCTTATAATATAAATATCTTATTGTTAGAGGACCGCTCATGCTGCAGTCTCACTCTCTCTAGTATATGCATGACAGCATCAGACAAACATACCTGTCCTTATAATATAAATATCTTATTGTTAGAGGGCCGCTCATGCTGCAGTCTCACTCTCTAGTATGTGCATGACAGCATCAGACAAACATACCTGTCCTTATAATATAAATATCTTATTGTTACAGGACCGCTCATGCTGCAGTCTCACTCTCTAGTATGTGCATGACAGCATCAGACAAACATACCTGTCCTTATAATATAAATATCTTATTGTTAAAGGACCGCTCATGCTGCAGTCTCACTCTCTAGTATGTGCATGACAGCATCAGCTAAACATACCTGTCCTTATAATATAAATATCTTATTATTAAAGAACCGCTCATGCTGCAGTCTCACTCTCTAGTATGTGCATGACAGCATCAGACAAACATACCTGTCCTTATAATATAAATATCTTATTGTTAGAGGACCGCTCATGCTGCAGTCTCACTCTCTCTAGTATGTGCATGACAGCATCAGACAAACATACCTGTCCTTATAATATAAATATCTTATTGTTAGAGGACCGCTCATGCTGCAGTCTCCCTCTCTCTAGTATGTGCATGACAGCATCAGCTAAACATACCTGTCCTTATAATATAAATATCTTATTGTTAGAGGACCGCTCATGCTGCAGTCAGTCTCACTCTCTCTAGTACGTGCATGACAGCATCAGCCAAACATACCTGTCCTTATAATATAAATATCTTATTGTTAAAGGACCGCTCATGCTGCAGTCTCACTCTCTAGTATGTGCATGACAGCATCAGACAAACATACCTGTCCTTATAATATAAATATCTTATTGTTAGAGGACCGCTCATGCTGCAGTCTCACTCTCTAGTATGTGCATGACAGCATCAGACAAACATACCTGTCCTTATAATATAAATATCTTTTAGCCATCAAAGACCTTAAAAAAGGTAAAGCCCCTGGTCCAGACGGATTTGCAGGAGAATATTATAAAATGTTTAGCCCCATACTGCTCCCCCATTTAACTAACTTGTGCAACCACATTCTAGAGGGCCATCCAATTCCACCTGAACTTTTAATGGCGAAATTAGTGGTGATTCCCAAACCAGGTAGAAACTCAAAATACTGCTCAAATTATCGCCCCATATCACTTATTAATCAGGATCTCAAAATATTTACGAAAATTCTGGCTAATCGTCTTAAAGCAATACTGCCCAACCTGATACACCCCGACCAGGTGGGTTTCATAAAAGATAGGGAAGCCCCAGACAATATCAGACGTATAATAGACTCCATACACTACTTGTTTGTCACCAAAACGCCTTCTCTGCTCCTATCCTTGGATGCGGAGAAGGCGTTTGATAGAATAGATTGGAAATACCTACTTCAGGTGCTCCGCACCATGGGATTTAACGGACCTTTTGTAACAGCGATTGAAAGGATACACTCGAACCCCACAGCACAAGTCACAGCCACAGGTTACAAATCCAAAATCTTCCCCATCCTCAACGGAACTAGGCAGGGATGTCCTTTGTCACCCCTCCTATTTGCCCTCTGCATAGAACCTCTAGCAGCCCAGATTAGGAATTCCCCAGACATATCAGGTTTTAAAATTAAATCCACTGAATACAAATTGACATTGTTCGCTGACGATATCTTATTAACAATTACCAAACCTCTGATCTCACTGCCTAACCTATACCAACTTTTGGACAAATTCTCATCGATTTCGGGTTACAAAATTAATTTAGAGAAATGCGAAGCCCTACCTATCACATTACCAGCCCACACACAAAAACTAATTGAACTAAACTTCACCATGAAATGGGCTAAACGTACTATTAAATATCTAGGTGTCCATTTAACGACCCAATTCAGCCAACTGTACAAAGCCAACTACACACCACTGTTCAAAGAGATCCGGCATGATCTCCAGAAATGGGCACATTATTCCTTTTCCTGGTATGGCCGTAAAGCAGCGGTCAAGATGAATATCTTACCACGCCTGCTCTACCTTTTCAGAACACTCCCAATCAAAATCCCAACCCCAGAGCTAGCTCAGATTCAATCAGAGTTGATTAGATTTATTAGAGGGAAAAAATCTCCTAGAATTCCGGCCACCTGTTTAACGAGACATAGAACATTAGGGGGAGTGGGGGTCCCCAATCTTGTCGACTATTATAAGGCGGCAAGATTGGCTCAAACAACCTTACTAGATAACCCCAATATTGATACTATATGGCCAATCCTGGAAGCTGAAATGGGGGGCTGGAATTACCCAGCAGACGTCCTATGGGGGAAGGAGACACAGACACTCACCACACAACATATTAGACTTCCTACCCTAGACTCAACCTTTATATCCTGGAACAAAGTAGCTAAGATGACCAAACTGAAACCCACATATTCTAAAAACATACCAATTAAATATCTATTGCCGCAAGATTCCCACCCGATAATAGACAAATGGCGTAATAAGGGTCTCTACAGAGTGGCTGACTTTCTAAGTGGAACGACAATTTTAACATTTACCCAGATTCAGGAGAAAATCAATCCTTTAATACTAAACTGGTTTTTATACTTGCAAATAATATCGGCCCTTAGGAAATTTCAACAACATTATACAACCCAGAACACTACAGTACTGGAGATCATATGCAAAGCACCGCACAGACCAAAACACACCATCTCAAAGTTGTACTCTGCTATACAATCTGCACAGACACAGACAAAATCCCAATTAATATTAAACTGGGAAAGAGATCTGGGAATAGAGAAAGACCTACAGGAGTGGGCTGATATATTTAGGGAAACAGATAGAGGACTACTAAGCGCAGACTTAAGGGAAAATGCACTTAAAACGGCCTATAGATGGTACTTGACTCCAATACAGACAGCACATATGTCCCAGACGGGAACCAGACTATGCTATAGAGGATGTAATATGTTGGGAACCTACTCACATTTATGGTGGGAATGCGACAAAATCAAGCAAATTTGGGACAACCTCTCTTTACTAATAAGTAATACTTTAAACGAAAAGATTCAACTTACACAATCACAGGCACTCCTACATGTCCGATTGCCTAATTTTAATAAACCAATTAACACATTCATCAAGATCTTATGCACGGTTACCAGATCTTGCATAGCTAAATATTGGAAAACTGGTGCACTAACATGGCAAGAGGTTTTAAACAAAATTAACGCAACATATTCTATGTATGATTCGGCAGCCTGGATTCTGGATAATAAAGCAGCAGTAGACAAAATATGGTTTTATTGGATTCTACAAGGGACACCTCAAATCACTCATATCCCCACAGAGAATCCTGATCCTCTGCCCAGCGCCTAATCTCTACACCCACGCCACTCATAACTCCATGATGTGTATACCTTTATTTAAACTGTCACAAAGATACTAACATTATTAATAATTGACTCACACAATTGATAATTGATATTTTTTGTATTTCTTTTATCCTTTTATTTATGTTTTTCTGTTGCCTTGTTTTTGAGTTTGAAAAGGTTTATTATCATAATGTACGATTGTAAATGTACTACAAATACTGTTCAATAAAAAAATTTCAACATAATATAAATATCTTATTGTTAAAGGACCGCTCATGCTACAGTCTCACTCTCTAGTATGTGCATGACAGCATCAGACAAACATACCTGTCCTTATAATATAAATATCTTATTGTTAGAGGACCGCTCATGCTGCAGTCTCACTCTCTCTAGTATGTGCATGACAGCATCAGCCAAACATACCTATCCTTATAATATAAATATCTTATTGTTAGAGGACCGCTCATGCTGCAGTCTCACTCTCTAGTATGTGCATGACTGCATCAGACAAACATACCTATCCTTATAATATAAATATCTTATTGTTAGAGGACCGCTCATGCTGCAGTCTCACTCTCTAGTATGTGCATGACTGCATCAGACAAACATACCTATCCTTATAATATAAATATCTTATTGTTAGAGGACCGCTCATGCTGCAGTCTCACTCTCTAGTATGTGCATGACTGCATCAGACAAACATACCTGTCCTTATAATATAAATATCTTATTGTTACAGGACCGCTCATGCTGCAGTCTCACTCTCTCTAGTATGTGCATGACAGCATCAGACAAACATACCTGTCCTTATAATATAAATATCTTATTGTTAAAGGACCGCTCATGCTGCAGTCTCACTCTCTCTAGTATGTGCATGACTGCATCAGACAAACATACCTGTCCTTATAATATAAATATCTTATTGTTAAAGGACCGCTCATGCTGCAGTCTCACTCTCTAGTATGTGCATGACAGCATCAGCTAAACATACCTGTCCTTATAATATAAATATCTTATTGTTAGAGGACCGCTCATGCTGCAGTCTCACTCTCTAGTATGTGCATGACTGCATCAGACAAACATACCTGTCCTTATAATATAAATATCTTATTGTTAGAGGACCGCTCATGCTGCAGTCTCACTCTCTCTAGTATGTGCATGACAGCATCAGACAAACATACCTGTCCTTATAATATAAATATATTATTGTTATAGGACCGCTCATGCAGTTTAATAAATAACATAATTAAGAACTGGCTAATAAAAATACAATGCAATTCTAACACTTCATTAAAATGTATATAATTATTTTTACCAATTTTTTGTTTATGGTCCCCTGTATATGTGACAGATATCATCCAATCAAAGACTATTCGGCATAGGTATCAAGCTCCGAATGGAGCTTGATGCCCCGTGTTTCTGCCGAGCCTGCAGGCTCACCAGAAACAGCAGTTATGAAGCAGCGGCCACAAAGACAGCTGCTCCATAACCTGTCCGCCTGGTAGTTATCAACGTGTCTACTTTACCTGCCTTCGCCGGCCCAATACCCCCGCCTAAGCTCGCCTCACATCGCCGCCGCGGACCTGCAAAAATTCGCCTAAGTTATCAAAAAAGCTGTCAAAAAGCCGCGCACCAAGTACGGGGCGATGAGCAGCGGACTGTGAGAGTTATCACTCATCCGATCTCACTGCTCTTCGGCTTTTTGACAGCTTTATTGCTAGCCTGTCACTAAACACCCACACTAACTACACTGTTCTACCCCCTATAACGGTGCCCCCGGAGCCCCCCGCAACTAAATAAAATTATTACCCCCTAAACCGCCGCTCCTAGACCCCGCCGCAACTCTTATAAATGTATTAACCCCTAAACCACTGCTCCCGGACACCGCCGCAACCTACATTATACCTAGTAACCCCTACCCTGCCCCCCTATACCGCCGCCCTCTATAATAAAGTTATTAACCCCTATCCTGCTGATCCTGGACCTCGCCGCAACTAAATAAATAGTTTAACCCCTAAACCGCCGCTCCCGGACCCTGCCGCAACCTATATTAAATTTATTAACCCCTAATCTGCCCCCCCTACACCGTTGCCACCTATAATACATTTATTAACCCCTATCCTGCCCCTCCTACACCGCCGCCACTGTAATAAAAATATTAACCCCTAAACCTAAGTCTAACCCTAACCCTAACACCCCCCCTAACTTAAATATTAATTAAATAAATCTAAATAATATTTCTATTATTAACTAAATTAATCCTATTTAAAACTAAATACTTACCTGTAAAATAAACCCTAATATAGCTACAATATAAATAATAATTATATTGTAGCTATCTTAGGATTTATTTTTATTTTACAGGTAACTTTCAATTTATTTTAACTAGGTACAATAGCTATTAAATAGTTATTAACTATTTAATAGCTACCTAGCTAAAATAAAGAGAAATTTACCTGTAAAATAAAAACTAACCTAAGTTACAATTACACCTAACACTACACTATACTTTAATAAATTATTCCTATTTAAAACTAAATACTTACCTGTAAAATAAACCCTAAGATAGCAACAAAATAATTAATAATTACATTGTAGCTATTTTAGGATTTATATTTATTTTACAGGTAACTTTGTATTTATTTTAGCTAGTTAGAATAGTTATTAAATAGTTATTAACTATTTAATAACTACCTAGCTAAAAGAAATACAAAATTACCTGTAAAATAAATCCTAATCTAAGTTACAATTAAACCTAACACTACACTATCATTACATTAATTAAATAAATTAACTACAAATAACTACAATTAAATACAATTACTTAAACTAACTAAAGTACAAAAAATAAAAAAAGCTAAGTTACAAAAAATAAAAAAAATAAGTTACAAACATTTAAAAAATATTACAACAATTTTAAGCTAATTACACCTAATCTAAGCCCCCTAATAAAATAACAAAGCCCCCCAAAATAAAAAAATTCCCTACCCTATTCTACATTAAAAAAGTTCAAAGCGGCGACTTCCGGTGGGCGGCACTAACGGATGGCAGCAGGAGAGAGGAGCTCCACAACCCAGACGATATAAAACCTATATTGCTCGCTGCCAGCCGTTTTTCCCACGATCAAGTCTTGCTGGGCATCTAACCCCCCCAGCCGACCGAGTACCGTGAAGGGCCGGAGATCGCCCTTGCCCAGGGAAGGACCGGAATAAGACACAACGCTGCGCAGAGCCTTTCTATCTGCGGGCGCCATCTTGAAAAAGCCCACTCGCACCGCCGCTGCTACCGGGCTCTGAAGGAGCCACAAGGAAAACCGCTCCTGTAGCTGGAGCCAGCAGAGGGATAGCTTGTGCCCTCGAGATCCACAGACCGAGCCGGACACAGCAATAGGCTGGTAAGACTGTTGAGGGTGATTCTTGGGAGAACCTGGGGTGAAAAAGCTAAGCCTACTCTGCCCATTAACATCTGGGACACCACTGCCTTTGATATACCCCAGACAGACACTGGGACTTCCTCTGGGACAGTTATTGTTTAATTTTAAGCCCCGGTTCACGGTTTTTGACCTGCTAAACTTACACATCTGCAGGGAGATTTCCTTTCATATGCTGAACTGTCAATACCACAGCCTAATTACTGTATTTTAATACCTGAGGGACCTGTTACATTTGAAAACCTCTGTGGCTCCCACAACGTGCAGAATAATAAAGAAAGACCTGGAACTTTGATAGGAACCATTACTTAGCTGCAAAATAGCTGACTACTGTGTGAACATAGACCTACAGCACCATCTAGTGGTCACTGAGCAGCATTACATCTGACTTTCCTTGCTATTGCACAGTATTCATTACAGAGCCTTTGCATGAAGTTGGATCAGTATTTTCCTTCCATCCCCAATTCATTGGTTGGGAAAATGTCCTCCAGAAACAAACAGCTAGATAAAAGAAAGGCCACGGCTGAAATACATGCAGTCCCCTCGACTCCACCCAGAGCCTCAGATACTTCTATCATAGATTCCACTGGCTTGCTGCAAGAGCTTAAATCCTTTTTCTTGCCAAAAATGGAGTCGCTCCAGGCGGGTGTGGACACCCTTACCAGCGAGGTTCGCCAATTTTCTACGAGACTAACACAGGCAGAGCAGCGTATTTCTGATGTGGAGGACAGACAAGAATCTACCACCACATCTGTACGACAACTCTTACGCCAAAACCAAGCCTTGCAAGAAAAAGTGGAGGACTTAGAGAATCGCAGTCGGAGAAACAACCTCAGAATAGTGGGACTCCCCGAATCTGTAAAAGGCAAGGATCTCCTAGAATTTACAGCAATGACTCTCCCTAAAATGCTCAGGATAAATCCAGACCACCTTCCTTTTGATATAGAAAGAGCGCACCGAATAGGCCCAGATAATGGCCTAGAAACCTCTAACTCCAGACCCCGTCAAACAATCTTTAAGTGCCTCAATTATCAGGAGAAACTTGCGCTCCTACGAGCCTACCGGGCCCACAAGGGAGACTTGATGTTTGAAGGCAAAAAACTCTTGATCTTTCAGGACTTTTCTACAGAAGTAACCAAGCTACGTAAGGACTTTGCTCCTCTTTGCTCTCGCCTCTATAAGGAGGGGAGACAGGCCTCCCTGCTGTACCCTGCCAAATTGAGGCTGCAGACGCCGACCGGACCCAAGTTCTTCCGCACACCTAAAGACCTACAAGCATACTTGGATGCAGAGGAACAAGGAGATGTTCACTGACCAAGCACAACCATTTCCCAACCTTCCTCTGTCTTACTATAGACAACCTAACAACGCAATTGCTCTCCCATGGAAGGAGAGATTCTTGGATAATCTCCAGAACAGAAGGAGCACAATGGAAGTGCACATGTACCTGGAGCCATTTTTTGGCAACCGCTTTACAAGAGGTTATGACCCCCACCGCTCCCACCACACAGGTGGAAAGTGGAATAGACTGGAAAATTTATATTTCTAAAGTTATTACGGTTTTTACTGTTATTGCACTGTTTACCATAACTGTTTACACTATATTATTGTGTTCTGTTATTATGTTTATCTTGTGTTATGTTTTGCCTACACTACAGTCACCTCCTATACCCCCAGCCTTTAATATCCTCACAGATGCATGGTCCCCTATGGACCACATGCTTATAGTAGAATACAGCACATATGTGGCCCTGCATAGCCTAATCACTATTGGTTGGCACCCGACACGCATAGTGTCAGATCTGTTTACAAGTCTACCTGACTTATCGCTAGTTAGAGGAGACGAAGGCTTTGTGCCTAATTGCCCCCTTAAGTCCATTAAATCATGTCTGGCCCCTCAGAATAATGTCCAGATATCTAAGAGAGATAATCTCCCTTTAGGTGCCCCCTCTTCTTATTATACTGTTTATAGCGACTGGACCCCATATGCCCTATGCAGAGGGGACAAAACCGACCAACGAGAAGGAATGACCCTGTTTCCTAGTTCTAATATTTCCTGCTCCACTGCCCAACCAATTAGACATAAGAGACATAGGATGTATTGCTCTGATAAATTACCACTATGTATGCTCTATAAAGCACTGCTAATGCTTGTTGTTCCTCTTTCTTTTAGATTGAACTCGGGGTACCTACGGACCCGTCAGCCGCTGGCATCTACAAGGTCTAACATCCGCAGTGAGTCTTATCCACACCCACCTCATATACACACAATCACTTACTATAGACAATACTACGGAGCCCCCCGCTTGGTGGCTCGCATACTCCTCATTATAAGTATACCACTATGGCAATAAATTATAAGGTTACCTCTTGGAATGTGGGGGGGATAACATCCCCAGCGAAGAGGAGTATGATACTTCAACATCTCAACACACTTAGATCTGATATAGCACTGATTCAGGAAACCAGACTGTCTGCCAACGAACATGAGAAACTTAAATCTAGATGGGTGGGTCAAATTCTATACACACCAACAGAGGGTAGGAAGAGAGGAGTGGCAATCCTGGCTAGGAAAGGGCTACCAATCTCCTTTACAGATACGGAGGTAGACAGCGGAGGTAGATATTTAATTACAACAATGCATATACAAACGGCCACCTATATCCTGTGCAATGTCTATGGCCCTAATGCGTATTGCCCCACATTCTGGACCACCTTGCTTGCGAAATTGGCTATTCACAACACTTCACGTCTAATAATTGGAGGAGACTTCAATTTAGCACAAACACTGCCATTGGATAGGTTTAGAGACCCCTCCCTAGGGATTACAACCAATAAAGACATATCCAGATATAAAAGGGAGACTCGACTAATACATACATTCAAGGAAACACTAGGCCTGACCGATGTATGGAGAACACAAAATCCAGACCAGAGGGACTATACCTGCATTTCCAAGTCACATAATACCTTGTCACGCATTGACTTCTTCCTGACCTCGGCTGCACTGTCGCCCCAGATTCACTCACCTACGATAGGTCAGGTCACGATATCGGATCATGCCCCAATACATATAAAATTGCAACCTGTACCGCAGAAACAACCAAGTAAATCCTGGAGATTCCCCTCCCACCTGTATAATAATATAGGCTTTCGTCAGTGCCTTACACAGGCATGGACGCATTATCTATCAGACAATAACCAACACTTAGATAACCTAGACCTCCTATGGCACACCTCTAAAGCAGTCCTGAGGGGTCATATTACTGCCTTCGTAGCACATACTAATAAAATTTCCAGACGAACAGACAGCGACCTCTTGACGCAATTAACAGAGGCATACAACAACTACCTTTCTAAACCTTCCTATATAACGAGACAAACATACTACGATCTAAAAAAAACTAGAGATACCTTTTTAGAGCAGCAAGACAGTAGACATACTATCTACAGACAAGGACACTTTTATAGACATGGCAACAAAGCGGGTAAATTACTAGCCAACTTGGTCAAAGCCCACAACCCTAAGTCATTTATTACTGCTATTCGGACGGAATCGGGACTGACAACACAGTCTGAGGAGATCTTGACTGAATTTGTTAAGTATTACCAAACTCTGTACTCCCAACAACACATAGATATAGGGAAAAAAAGTGAATTCTGGAGAGATCTTGTAGTCCCTACCCTCACAGACGAACAAAGAGAAAATGTAAATGCCCCAATATCCCAGCAGGAAGTCTCCAAAGGGATTAAACGACTCAAACTACACAAAGCGGCAGGCCCTGATGGACTGCCAGCAGAGTACTATAAGATTTTGGAGAAAGAGGTTAGCCCCATATTAGCATCCCTATACACGGAATATCTACTACATAATACCCGCCCCAACTGTCGCTTTACTGAAGCTAACATTTGCATCATTCCCAAACCAGACAGAGACCCCACACTCACCCCTTCTTACAGACCTATTTCGTTGCTTAACAGCGACTATAAATTACTGACGACTATACTAGCAAACAGACTGGCAAAGGTTTTACCCCTGTTGGTGCACCCGGATCAAACGGGTTTCATTACCGGACGCTCCTCAGTGGTAAATCTAAGAAAGACCCTGGCGGTGTCCGCCCATTATTGGTATGGTACCCACTCAGACACAGACTCTAACTTACCAGATGCTTGCCTTTTGGCGCTAGACGCCGAAAAGGCTTTTGATAGAATTGAGTGGGACCACCTGTACTCCTCCATGACACAGTTTGGCGTCACGGGTGCTTTCTTTAACCTCATCCAAAAGCTATATGCAGCCCCCAAAGCCTCACTGATCATCAATGGAGGGCTATCTACTTCCTTTGCTCTACAAAGGGGAACTCGACAGGGATGCCCCCTGTCGCCCCTCCTCTTCGACTTGGCCATAGAGCCCCTAGCTTGTTATATCCGACAGCACAGTGAGGGATTAGAGATAAACGGAATCAGACAACACCTCTCGCTTTATGCTGACGATCTCCTCTTGTTTGTAGGCAACCCAGAGTTCGGTATACCCAAACTTATCGAAATCATTGACAGTTTCGGATCATTCTCCGGTTACAAAATTAACAGAGATAAATCAGAGTTAACTTGGCTGAAAAACACTACACATAACACGCTACTAAACAGCGGATTCAAAGTGACAGAGGGCACATTTAAATACCTGGGCATACAAGTACACGTTGACCCCTCCAAATTATACCCTCTAAACATAGGCAGGATGGTCCAGAACGTTAGAGACACATTACAAGGATGGAGCGGACTTCCACTGTCACTGACTGGTAGAATACATCTTTTTAAAATGATAGCTCTACCCAAGATACTCTACCCCTTACAAATGCTCCCCTTGTTGCTGACCCACAAAGACATTAAAACACTCCAATCTGCTTTAGGCCAATTCGTCTGGCAAGGTAAGAAACAAAGAATAAATAGAACGACTTTGGCCATGCCGTATGAGAAGGGAGGACTACGCCTTCCAAATATTGCCTGGTATAACTGGGCGACACTGACGAAAATAGTTCTGGACTGGCTGACTGGAAATGGACAATTTACCACCCCTATTCTAGAGACTAGCATAGCATGCCCGATGCATCTAGCCTTCCTACCACATGCCAGGCTTAACTCTTTACCTCCAAAAATCCAACATCATATACTATTTAGAGACCCACTGAGAGCATGGGCTAGGCTGGGCAAGTTATGGGGCATACAATTTACTGCTAGCAAATTCCTCCCAATTCAGGGTAACCTTTCTTTCTTACCTGGATACACCACTGAAGTATTTCGGGCATGGCAGGAAAAGGGTCTCACCAGAATCGGGCAACTATTTAACCCCCTAACTCTTACGGTTCATCCCTTTCCAGATTTACAAAACACGTACTCGCTCCCAAACACACATAGATTTGCTTATTTACAGTGTAGGCACTATGTCGCACAATTAAAAGCTGATGGTCTCCTACACACAGAAAATAATAATCTGACCGCATTATGCTCACTGGCTAAACAGGGTTCTTATAAGCTGGCAAACACATATAGCCTAGTACTCAGGCATTTTGACACCCTTACCACTCAAAAACTGACATCAAAATGGTCTAGATGTAGAATCATACAGATTGACGGCGAACGGCTCCTAAACAGTTTAACCGAAGTTAGATCCATCACGTTATCAGCAAACCTGAGAGAGACACACATCAAAATACTGCAACAAGCTTACATTACCCCAGCTCTCAGGGCCAAATGGATCCCGGGAGCACAAGATGTATGTGTTAAATGTAACTATGCGAATCCTGACTGGGTTCACCTATTCTGGGACTGTCCTAAACTACAGTGGTTCTGGGGTAAATTAACCTACTGGATATCTAAAGTCATAAAAACTCGAGTCTCCCTTTCCGCACAAAGAGTCTTGTTCTTACTCCCAGAACACAATGTCCGCCCCTATGATACTTTTGTTTCCGTGTCTATTTTGACTGCAAAACAAGTGATCCTACAACACTGGGCAGATAGCTCATCCCCACCTTTTCGAAAACTACTTACCAAGATACACACACAGATGCTCATAGAACAAGCGGATGTTAGGGGGAATATTGAACAGAGGATAGCTAAGTACATAAAGAAATGGGAACCTTACCTACTACATCTGCCTGACACTATCAGGGAACGTGTCCTATATCCATTTAGAGGCAGCGACTTCATCCTGAAGGAAAACCTTAGGGGAAAGTGGTGTTTTTCTAACATAATCACGCAATAGATAGGTACATTCCAACACAATATGCCTCATACACCTCTTACTCCAGTATATCACGAAGCGGCTGGCGGTCCAAGGGAGCTCCGGGTAAGTAGGGGATACCACAGACTTTGGTGGAGTATCCCCCTTTCTTTCTTTATTTTCTTTAGTTTTTCTTTGTTTGTTATAATTTTTCTTTCTCTTTTTTGATTTCTTTTTCTTTGTTTATTGTTGTTGTTTATTGTAAATATTTAAAGGAAAATGAGGAAAAAGGAGAGGAGAGGAGGCATGAACTTTGATTTCTATGATACCCTGACACAGGACTATTAAGTCATACTCAATGGACTTTCTTTATACGATGCTAAAGTCAGAGTCCTGTATAAGCTGAGATATACTTACTTTCTTATGTATGTATTGCATTTCAATGCTGTTATTGTTTTTCCTTTCTTGGTGCCTATTTCTCCCTCCTGTGGTATAAATAAAAGTTTAAAAAAAAAAAAAAAGTTCAAAGCTCTTTTACCTTACCAGCACTTAAAAGGGCCTTTTGCCTTTTGTGCCCCAAAGAAAACTGCTCTTTTGCCGGTAAGAGAAAAATACAACCCCCCCTCAACATTAAAACCCACAACCCACATACCCCTAATCTAACCCAAACCCCCCTTAAAAAAACCTAACACTACCCCCCTGAAGATCATCCTACCTTGAGTCGTCTTCACTCAGCCGAGCCACTGATGGAACCGAAGAGGAGATCCGGAGCGGCAGAAGTGATCCTCCAAGGGGCGCTGAAGAAGTCTTCCATCCGATGAAGTGATCCTCCAGGCGGCGCTGAAGAAGTCTTCCATCCGGGCGATGTCATCTTCCAAGCGGCGCTGAAGAAGTCTTCCATCCGGGCGATGTCATCTTCCAAGTTGGGTCTTCAATCTTCTTTCTTCAGGATCCATCTTCATTCCGCCGACGCCGAACATCCTTCTTTCCTGACGGACTTCCGACAAATGAAGGCTCCTTTAAGGGACGTCATCCAAGATTGCGTCCCTTCAATTCCAATTGGCTGATAGGATTCTATCAGCCAATCGGAATTAAGGTAGGAAAAATCTGATCCGTTCAGATCAGCCAATAGAATGCGAGCTCAATCTGATTGGCTGATTAGATCAGCCAATCGGATTGAACTTCAATCTGATTGGCTGATTCAATCAGCCAATCAGATTTTTCCTACCTTAATTCTGATTGGCTGATAGAATCCTTCGGTTCGGTTCCATCAGTGGCTCGGCTGAGTGAAGACAACTCAAGGTAGGATGATCTTCAGGGGGGTAGTGTTAGGTTTTTTTAAGGGGGGGTTTGGGTTAGATTAGGGGTATGTGGGTGGTGGGTTTTAATGTTGAGGGGGGGGGTTGTATTTTTCTTTTACAGGCAAAAGCTTTGAACTTTTTTAATGTAGAATAGGGTAGGGAATTTTTTTATTTTGGGGGCCTTTGTTATTTTATTAGGGGGCTTAGATTAGGTGTAATTAGCTTAAAATTGTTGTAATATTTTTTAAATGTTTGTAACTTATTTTTTTTATTTTTTGTAACTTAGATTTTTTTATTTTTTGTACTTTAGTTAGTTTAAGTAATTGTATTTAATTGTAGTTATTTGTAGTTAATTTATTTAATTAATGTAATGATAGTGTAGTGTTAGGTTTAATTGTAACTTAGGTTAGGATTTATTTTACAGATAATTTTGTATTTCTTTTAGCTAGGTAGTTATTAAATAGTTAATAACTATTTAATAACTATTCTAACTAGCTAAAATAAATACCAAGTTACCTGTAAAATAAATATAAATCCTAAAATAGCTACAATGTAATTATTAATTACATTGTAGCTATCTTAGGGTTTATTTTACAGGTAAGTATTTAGTTTTAAATAGGAATAATTTATTAAAGTATAGTGTAGTGTTAGGTGTAATTGTAACTTAGGTTAGTTTTTATTTTACAGGTAAATTTCTCTTTATTTTAGCTAGGTAGCTATTAAATAGTTAATAACTATTTAATCGCTATTGTACCTAGTTAAAATAAATTGAAAGTTACCTGTAAAATAAAAATAAATCCTAAAATAGCTACAATATAATTATTATTTATATTGTAGCTATATTAGGGTTTATTTTACAGGTAAGTATTTAGTTTTAAATAGGATTAATTTAGTTAATAATAGAAATATTATTTAGATTTATTTAATTAATATTTAAGTTAGGGGGGGTGTCAGGGTTAGGGTTAGACTTAGGTTTAGGGGTTAATAATTTTATTACAGTGGCGGCGGTGTAGGGGGGCAGGATAGGGGTTAATAAATGTATTATAGGTGGCGACGGTGTAGGGGGGGCAGATTAGGGGTTAATAAGTTTAATATAGGTTGCGGCGGGATCCGGGAGCGGCGGTTTAGGGGTTAAACTATTTATTTAGTTGCGGCGAGGTCCGGGATCGGCAGGATAGGGGTTAATAACTTTATTATAGAGGGCGGCGGTATAGGGGGGGCAGTATGGGGTTACTAGGTATAATGTAGGTTGCGGCGGTGTCCGGGAGCGGCGGTTTAGGGCTTAATATGTATAGAGTAGCTTGTGGTGGGCTCCGGGAACGGCGGTTTAGGGGGTAATAACTTTATTTAGTTGCGGCGGTGTAGGGAGGGCAGATTAGGGGTGTTTAGGCTCGGGGTACATGTTAGGGTGTTAGGTGTACACATCTCCCATAGGAATCAATGGGATGTCTGGCAGCAGCAAACTTGTACTTTCGCTATGGTCAGACTCCCATTGATTCCTATGGGATCCGCCGCCTCCAGGGCGGCGGATTGAAAACCAGGTACGCTGGGCTGGAAAAGTGCCGAGCGTACCTGCTAGTTTTTTGATAACTAGCAAAAGTAGGCAGATTGTGCCGCACTTGTGTGCGGAACATCTGGAGTGACATAAGAATCTGTGTCGGACTGAGTCCAGCGGATCGAAGCTTACGTCACAAAATTCTACTTTTGCCGGTATCTAGCCTTTGATAACTAAGGTGAATCAGCCTCGCTACAAATACGCTGCGGAATTCCAGCGTATTTGAGGTTGACGGCTTGATAACTACCCCCCAGACACACATCGCAACAATACAACCCGATCTAGTATGATCGGGTTGATTGACACCCCCCTGCTGGCGGTCTATTGGCCGCGAGTCTGCAGGGGGCGGCATTGCACCAGCAACTCTTGTGAGCTGCTGGTGCAATGCTGAATACGGCGAGCGTATTGCTCGCCGTATTCAGCGAGGTCTGTCGGACCTGATCTGCACTGTCGAATCAGGTCCGCCAGACCTTGATAAATATGCCCTATATGTATACCCTGTGAGCTTCTGCACATGCTCAGGAAGTTATTACATAAAAAGACTGTAAATTTATATAAATGAAGTAAATTATTAAATGTATATACTTAAAAGGACATGAACCAATATGTTTCTTCCACGATTCATATAAAAAATTCAATTTTAATTAAATAACTTTCAAAATAACTTATAGTATTTCATTATCTTCCTTCTCTTGTTATCATTTGTTGAAATGTTTTTCTAGGCAAGCTTTGGAGCAGCAGAGAAGCTATTTTCTCGCTGTTGATTGGTGGCTGCAGATACATATATTTCAATTTTGATTGGCTCACCCAGGTGTTTTGTTATAAACCATTTGTGCATTGCTGCTCCTTCAATAAATGATACCAAGAGAATGAAATAAATTAGAAAATAGAAGTAAATTCTAAATTTTTTGAAAATGATATCCTCTATCTGAATCATGAAAAATATTTGGTTTTCTTTTCATGTCCCTTTACATTTCCAATTATCTGATCTATCTGATTCAGAATCATAAAACTTTATTTTGACTTTATAGTCCATTTCAATGTATACCAGATAAGCAAACACTGTACTAACTTTAAAAAAAAAACATATTTATTTGTTACATACCTAAATTTTACATGCATATAAAACAACAATTATAACCTGTGAATTTATATATATATATTTCTATTAATCTATCCATCTCTATAATATAACTTTTGAAAACTCTAAAAATCCGGGGTAAAGGTCAGGCACTGTCAGTCATTTCCAATAGCTCCGCTGGTATTCTTTTGATGTATCAGATGCAAAATGTAAGAAATCCTTATTTTCAAATAAAGTCAGTATAGTTTTTCAATTTTTTTTTTATTATTTTATAACCAAAAAATATGTTTTTATTTGATTTATAGGTATTATGATTGCAGGGCGATGGTCAAAAGGAAAATATCAATTATGCACTCCACATCAAAGAGTGTGCGTTTCAACAGTTGGGAGAAGGAGGTGCGGGACAATCTTCTTCAAGAGTCTGTTGTCACTGGTGTCCGTAGCTCAAGTAGGAGAGATGAATCTGTCAGGCAAAAGAGAGCTGATGAGTAAAATTAAATATACGATTACTTTGATTACTTTGCATGGGTGTGGAAATAAAAAAATAAATACAAGGGAATAAAGTGGAAGACAAGACAATCGATTTATCCTTTAGCTATTACAATTTACTATTCTTGATTTTTTTTAAAAAAACAAATAAAGAAAGACCCATATCTGTAAGGCAAAAATCATGTATGACGGGAGTTGCATTCTAGGCAGCATACATAGTTACATACACATATGTCATAACTCAACTTCCATCATCCACATACATTTCTTGTGTATGTGAATTGTGTATGTGAAAGATGGAATATGAATGCATCTGGCATTGTTGTATATGACAGAATCAAAATCACACTTTATATAAGGCCGGTGAGGTAGCTCCATTGGCAAAATGCCCTGACTACAAAAGCCTGTTCAAAGATACAAAGGTTCAAATCCCAGCAGGGCCAACTCAGCCCTTAATCCTTCTGATGTCGCTCAAATGAGTACCATTACATTTATTAATAATAACAACTATAACTATTCACCTGCCGATTTGGTTAATTTTGAGAGCGAGCGCTGAAAATTGGCTTCAAGTGTTTGAGTCCCACTGTGAGAAAGGCGCTATATAAATACTAGTTATTATATATATATCATCCTTCTACCTCTAAGAAAGGAGGGGTATATCCAACAGCGCTAACTTAAAATTGACCTCTAGCTCCTAGAACCAATGTATCCTCGTATCCTCGTTTGACATACCATATTGGATTGTGCTCTCTTGCCCCACCCACTGGTTTTTAACCCATTATTACTGTTCTTAATATTGAAAATTTGTTGTGATTTGTTGTATGTAATTTTTAATTTTTATTGTAACATGGATCCATGCCATATTTGTTATTAAATTGATATTATATTTTAATGTAGTTTGCTATCATACACAATTGTATTAATTTTATATATAATCACCTCAATTATATATTTTTTAACCCTATTTTATTGGTTATCCTTTGGTGTTTATTGCTATCCATTGTAACTAGCGTTAAACATTTTACTGATATCCACGGTATCTGTATCCTACGATTTATACCTTAACTGATATCCCCGGTATCTGTATCCTTTGATTTATATTGTATTAGACCTGGCCTTGGTTTAGGCGCTCCTACCACTTACTATATCTCATCCTTCTACCTCACCATGGTCCTTCTTTTGTGTTCCCCTCACTCCCCTATGCCCCTTCATTTGTTGTTCCCCTATATCCTTTCTCCTCATGTCATCTTTCTTCTCTTTCCCTCCCAAGGCCCTTTTTTTTGTCTTTCCCTACCTCACCAATACCTGAATTTTATACGCTGTGGCCTTTGCATCCTTTTTTCTGTAATGTGACTTCAATTATTTAAAATATAAAAAATCGACCATCACATTTAAATGCCTATTATGGGCTGTTGACAAGATTTTATATATATATTTCACTACCTGGCCTGTATAGGTTTTTTGAAATTATGAATCATTCATCACTAATAACTATTGTTCACTAATACACGTGTTAGACTTACCTGTCTCTTATCCTTGATGATTTCCAGATCACCAAAAATACTCTGCAGGGCGATCAGCCCCAAGCACGTCTCAGCCTAGTTCTGGTAAGTACCTAAATAAGGAATACAAACATAGGTTTTAGAAAAAAAAAATGGATTGAAGATTAGATTTTTACTCCCAGAGTATTACATTCAAATAGTACCCTGTCCCAGTTCCCTAGCCCTGTTACCTTTTTCTTGGCAAGTTTCCATGATCAAGTGTTGTGCTTAAAGATATAATGAACCAAACATTTTTCTTTAATGATTTCATACTAGAATCTGCTAGAACAGCAAATTAATCTACTCAATTATTTGATACTCAATTTTTCTTTGTTCTATTATTATCTTTATTTTACAAACCAATAATGTAAGCCTGGTCCCCGGGTATTTTCTTTTCTTTCCAAACCATGCATAGCGGCATAGTGCTTGCTTACATTCTTGATTTATAAAATAACAATAAGAAGACAACAAAACAAATGTTATGATAGGACTATAAATTTATAAAGCTGCTTTATATTTCCTGCTCTTTCAAAATATTGAAAGTCAAATATTTGGTTTATTATCCATTGTATCGCGATTTTCATCTAATGACTTTCATCAGCCTGATAATGATTCTGCCGGCCATCCACTTGTTGCGACTATCAGCTGACCATTCTCAGCCAAATGTATGGCACACTATTCATCTTTTCATTAAATTATTTTTTTTGCTATGGTTTACCATTTAAAAAAATAAATAAAAATTTAGCATTCAAAATAAATATTGATGTCTTCAAACAAACTTATTATCTATAATTTAGTATACCTTGGCTTGTGCTGATTTTATTCTATCTTTAACAGTAACTCGGATCCCACCAGTAGCAGCCTCTGGAAGTAGAGAGATGTCCACTACTCCTCCATGTAAGTTATAACAAACTGAAAACATAAACAAACAGGACAGGCAATAATTATCTGGACATTTTATTTAATAAAGCCTTTACTATAGCAAAAAACATCAGCTACAAATTATTTATTACGCAATATTTCTAAAAAATTTTAGTTAATTGAATATAACTTTTAATTAGATTTGACAGAGAAATAAAATATGTCCATCCTGGATATTAAAATATATTTGAGCGAATAATGTATAATAAAAGTTTGTGGATAGTCTGTTGCTGTCTTTTTCTTAGATATTATGAAAGAAAACTGTTAGCGAGAGTCTTTCTATGTCTGTACAACATGTCCACAAATACATTGGTTTGCATACAACAAAATAATAACATTTGATTATTGTTTCATCTATTTCAGAACTACGAGGCATGTCTGCAGGTGGAAGCCATACCAGTCAACTGCATTCACCAGTCATTACTGTAGAGGAAATTGATGGAGTAAATATTGAACAAACATGCTTCTCACCATCATCATCTGTGAGCGTTGTCCAACCATCAAAAAAACATCATGCCCCCATTGTGGATGAGCAGACAGCGCAGAATCAACCACTTCAACCGGAACAAGATAAGCCAACAGAACCGGAAACACAAAATCGGTATAGCCAGACAGAGGAATTACTTCTTGAAAATTTACTAGCAACAAAAAATTTGACAAAAGCGGTTGAAAATATGAGACAGGATTTACATCGACACATAGACAGGGCATTAGCCCGTGTCAACAAAGAACAACGCCAGGCAATAGATCACATGCATGATGCAATTTATCTACAACATTAACACAATGTTCCATCACATGAAACATAGATTGAAGTTTAATATAATACTTAATTTTATGTCTCAGACTAGCTCTGATACTTATTATTTTACAGAGGTTTCAATTGAAAGTTAAATTAAAACCTTCTTTAGATACATATGAGCAGCACTCCATGCCGGTTTTATAAAAATGATTTTGAAGTACACATGTATTGATAATACTTACCCGTGAACTCCTTGTAGCATCCTCTTTTTTAAGGTCTGTCTCCTTCTCCCTCAAAGTAAAGTCTACAGTTTTTCTTTAGTATTCTCTTAAAAATATTAGAAAGAAACAGAGAATATTTTATTTATAAATGGAAATAAATGATGGAATGTGGATTAAGTGGTAAATTTAAAAGTCACTCACTTGTTTGTGCCTCTGTGCAAAGCATTAATGTTATTGTATTTTTTTTTTCTTATGAGGAGCGGACTTCCAGAATGACAACACTGTTCTAGAGATTAACTGTATTTTTTTGTGTATGGTAGCAGCAGGCTGATTATTAAATCTATATTTGTTTGTAGAACTTATATTTGATCTTAGTGCCCAAAAATATTATTTATAGTTGTAATTTAAAGTTTTATTTATTAAAAATTAAGACAATAATTTTGGATAACAGTCTCCAAAACTCCCACTAACTAATAAAAAAAATTGTGGCTTAACTCGAACTTTAACTAATGTGCGACAATGCTTACAACAGAAACTTTTTGTGTAACGTGTAAATATGTGTTAACAATTGTAAAATTATGATTAAGGTGCACTTTTTAATTATAAACGATTGAAAAAAAATGGTATACACTAATACAAATGCTTGAGCAAGCTTGTTTAGGCTAAATCAAGATATATATAAAAAAATAATAACAAAAATGATAAAGAAAGTCATTACAAAGTGGAAATTGTAATAAAATCAACCATCACACCCTTGGGAAGTGAAATAGCTGTGAAATAGAAAGGACTTTTTTGGTGGCCTTTCAATGACAAATCATCACATAACATTTCAATGTTTATTATGAAATATTTAAGGTTGAAGGTCACATGACGTTACCTTCAAATTACTAATATAAATCAAAATATTGGTATTTTTTGGCCTTAGCTTTTAAGTTTAAATTATTTGGAATTTGTTTTACATTTTTGGATGGATACCCTGCTGTAGTGGGAATAATATATTATGTCTCAAAGAGGGGTAGAAAATATTGAATTTGGGAAGTTACTTGATTGATGACCTCTAGCTAACTACAAAATATCATCAAAATAAGAGATCTTTTGGTTTAGGAGCCATGATGATTTGTCATGTAATGACAACCAGCAACGCCGGATTAGCCTAACGGGATACCAGGAAATTTCATGGTGGGCGGCAGCAGCTATGGCTAGAAAAGCTATAATTTAAAGTGGTGATTAATGGATGTAATTGGGCTTTACAGTGCATATAACAAGAATATGGGAAAAAAATTAATTAAAAAATAATATACTATAATTCTGAAACTAAATATTGGGGGGAAGGAGTATCCCAGTAATATCACCTTTGAGAAAAATTGAATGTGTGCATTATACTGAGTGAACGGAAAATAGGGCTGTTCTCCAAATTTTCCAGGGATGATTTTAATTCCCAGTCCAGTACTGACTGGCACACTGCACAAGTGGGTCAGCAGGAGATCATATCAAATTTTTAATCAGAATCAAAGCTGAGAGCTGGGTAACCCAGCGTTGGTAGATTTATTTTTAAAAATGTCATCTGCTTCAGGAGCTGGGGGGACAACTGTGAACGATGAGGTGAAAGTGTATTTCCTGTGATTGAAAATACACGTTCAATGTGGACGGTGGTTGGGGGACAGGAAACTAGCTCTTGGGCTACCACAGACAGGACAGGCCACTAAAACCTCTTTTCATCCCAAAATCTCAAGGGATCTGTACTGGGGGGCAGGGGAGGTTGAGATAGGTAAAGCTTAACCATGTCGGCAGCATTGCTTTCTTTCATCGGGGGCTCTCTAATGTCTCCAACCAATGTGCCCAGTGTATCAGCCCAAAAAGTAGCTGCTGTGGTGGGACGAGGACAAACAGCAGTGCTAGGGCTTTTGGTTTTAGGTGACAGAGTATCACTATCAGACTTTGTCATCTCTTCATCTGCCTCTACAGGTGACATTTTTTTTTCTATCACGCACCCTCTGTATCAACTTGTCCCTCCATGAGGTCAAGCTATTTGTACGGAGTGCTATCTTTCCCTTTACTCTAAGATCACAAAGTGTGGCTAGCATGTAGTGAGGGCTAATGTCGATGCACTCTTTTACTCGCCGAGTCAGTTGCTCCTTCAACCTCCTTATAAGGGCAGAAACATCATCATGGAGATTACCACCAGGCAATACTTCCCTATTAGTAAGGAAATTATCTAATAGGTTCGAGAGGTGAGTGAAGAGGGGAATGACTTGTGCCAGGCTAGCATTCTCTTGGCTTAAATTTTCTGTCACCGCCCGAAACGGTGTGAGGACTGCCACTAACTGTTCAATCATGGCCCATTCATCCCTGCCCAGTGGTCTGTCAATGCCAATGGAATGTTTGTATGCCATTGCATGGATTGCCTTTTGCTGTTCTAATATACGCTCCAGCATATCTAATGTGGAGTTCCATCTAGTACTCACATCTTGTTTGAGCCGGTGCTCTGCAAGGCCAACATTTCTCTGTTCCTGCCTAAGGAGATGGCTATCTTTGACACTATGATGGAAGTGGCCAGCTATTTTTCGGCAACACTCAAAAAGTGTTGCCAACCTTCCGGTGTCGTGATCGAGGGCAGCCTTAACAACCAGATGCAGTACATGCGCCGAACAATGTATACTCACAAACCCGGCCTCCCATAGCGCCTTTAGCATATTGGCTGCCCCATCAGTGACAACAAAACCCATTTGTGCCTTTGTCTCTGCCTGCTTTCCTAGCCACTGAGCCACCATATTATTCAGTGCATGTAGGATGTTCTGTGAGGTGTGCTGATGATCCATCACCTCAGCATGCAGGAGAAAGGAGCGGTACCCCTTGGCTACTGCACCAGTCACTGAGTCTGAGGTTTTTGAGCCTGAACTTTTGGGTGATATAACTGGTGGTGACACATTTGGCAGCCACCAATGTGCCGTCAAAGACAGGAAGGCATGTTGGCCACTAGGAGCACTCCATAGGTCAGTGGTGAAGTTCACTGACTGTCCAGCAGCCTTTCCCAGCTCATCCTTCAAAACAACAAGGCATGACTGGTAAAGTGAGGGAATTACAGATCTACTAAATGTGGTACGAGCAGGAACTTTATAATGAGGTGCAACTGCCTCCATAAGTTGTTTAAAGGGCTCCCCTTCCACCATATTAAACGGAGCCTCTCCAACCGCTATGAGCTGGGCAATGAGGCGTGTCATTTTTTGCACCTGCTGTCTTGACATCCGACTGGAATGAAATACACCAAATTGCTCCATTGTGGGCTGGGTGGATTTCATGTGATGTTGGCTGACACTGATAGCAGCTGCACCAGAAGAGGCATGATCACCCTTCCCCTTGTGATTCCTACTGGTGGTGACTGTGACACTTCTAGTAGTAGTTCCCCTAGTAGTGCTGGCTGGAGCAGAGACACCACTTTCTTCCCTTAACACCACTGGCTTGTGATGGGTGTGAATGTGTTGGTTCATTCCTGAATTGGTCAGATGCCCAAACACTCTACCCCGTCTGACTTCCCTACCACACAATTTGCATTTGGCTTGGCGACCATCACCAATAGCCTCAAAATGCTCCCACACTTGTGCACGACGGATACCTTTGCCACTGTGCAGTGAAGAATCTTTTGTGACAGTTTCTTTGGACGCACATGCTGTAGCAACTTCTTTTGTTTTTGTTATATCATGGCCTTCTCTCTGTGACGTAACAGAAGGAGGCCTAAACATTGAAGGGATGGTGGGAATGGAGGAGGTTAGTGGCCTACCAGTAGTGGCGGGTGCACTAACTACAATCTGGCTGGGAGACTCAACACGAGCTATTGGAGAGCTCGGTGACACTGGTGGCAACGATGTTGGAGACAGAGAGGAATACAAATCTATAGAATAAGGTGAATTATGGGCAGGGGAATAGTGAGTATGATCATCTGGTTCTAAATTATAAGATGACACTGATTCTTCCATGTTAGTAAACATGGATTTATCACTAGCGACATATGTTGGGGAGCCCTCTTCTCCCTGGTGACTACTGGTGCCCTCTTCACTTATATCAATAGCAGATGGACTATCAGTAATGTTGGCACTGGCAGTAGCGGTGGTGGTGGCGGCAGTATCAGCATGAGAAATTTTTTCTTCCTCATACTCAAATACTTCACGTTTGGGCTGCTTAAATGAATGTTCACTGTAAAAAGCCTGCATTGGTACTGTTTGGCTTCTACTGTAAAACATTTTAGTTGGCAACACGGTACTAGAACTGGACATAGCGAAGGTGGTGACACAACTGGCACTAGTGATTGTACATGTTGTTTTGGGGGTAAGATCTGGAAAATTAAGATGCCGCCGAAATGCGGACTGCTTCCTGGTCTCAGTGGAGGACCTATCAACCCTGCTAGAGGATTGCTAACTTAAATTTTTACTTACAGACCTTTAAAATTTAGAGGGTGGGCTCAGATGACTACTGCTGCTAGCTCTGCTTGAGCCCATAAACTTTACCTGAGGCACAGAAACAGGACAGGGCAGCAGTTCCTGCTGCTTCATTTGCCTCTCCTTTGTAGTATCAGGTCTCTTGTGATACCTAAATGATGTTTCACGTGTGGAGACTGAATGACAAATGTCTGTGCCTGGCAATGAGGATGTGGATTCTGTGGAAGGATTTGACACAGACAGTAGCGGTACACATGTGGTGGCACTGGTGGTTACTGTGTCACTGCTGCTGGTTGTTTGAGGAACATGAGGTGGGGGATGGCTATCCATTACAAATATTTAGGTAGTTGTCTACTAATTATATATATTTAAAAAATAAAAATTTAAAAAATAAATAATGGTAATTATTACTATATAATTATTATCAATTATAAACAAAAATAATTGTTTTTTAATTAATAATAATTTTTGGGTATAGATACTATCACACACAATCAATAAAATAATATAGATTTAGCCAATAATAGAGATTGGATAATGTGTCTTCTGATGATGCTGATGTGTTTTAAAAAAAAAAAAAAATCCTATGCTAAAGGACAAGTGTGCCTGTAATGTAATATAGGTTTAAGACAGCACAGCAAGTAACTCTCTTAAACAAACAAAAAAATGTAATTACATTTTGTGTGGATATCTATCTACAATGATGAATAGTATACATACACACACAAAATAATAATTATATTTATCCACAAAGAGTAAATATTAATATAGGGTGATGTCTGTGTCTTTTGCTGATGTGTTCAAAAATCAAAAAATCCTATCATCATTCACCAACCTGTGTGCCTGTTATCTAAGTTTAAGACAGCACAGCAGTAACTCTCTTAAACAAAAAAAATTGGAGTGAGCTCAGCTCAGCTCATACAGATAGAACTCCAAAAAAGTCACACAAGACAATCAATACAATAGTACACAATTATAATATATTTTTTTAACTAACTACTAACTAGTACTCTAGTAAGAAGTTCAAAATAATAACAATTATTAATGCAAGAACTATAAGATAAATAAATATTTATTTGACTGTTGTAAAACTTTCTCCTCTCCCTTGAGTCACAATTTCAGCCAAAAATAATAATATAATAAGCAAAAATATGCAGACCAGTAAATCTCTAGGACACTGTGCCTTCTTCTCTTCTTCTGTAACTGTTCAACTTCACAAGTTCAGGGATTGTCTTCTGCTGCAATGCTGACAGCCTGCAAGTCTGAATAAATGTCTGCCTTCTGCTTAACACAACAGCACAGATAAGCACAACCCTTGAGGAAAAGCTATAGCACATTGCACTGCGTGTGACAGTAATCCAACCCACAAAATTAAAATAATATAATTATTGGACTAGAAAACTATCACTGTGACAGTGATCCAACCAACAAAACAAAAGGAATGATCTGATTGGACAAGAAGATATATGACACTACACTCATTTTAATAAACAAATGAATTTGAATCAATTCGTTGTCACTCGTTAATATTAGTAGTATACCATGCTAGTCCAAAAACCTAACTAAATATTTTATCTGTTCATTTGTTCAATAAATAATTACATAATCATTCAGAACTCATTTTCTTCTAACTATTTTGTGGTTCTTTGGATTTAATAAGATTTATTTGAAGAAATAATTTTAAAACTGCGCCATGCGCACGTCCGAATGAAAACGAATAGATCCGAACTATTCGAATATTTCGGAACAAATGCATTCGGATTAGTAGTCACGTCATATGTAACTAACTATTATTAAAATAAAATCGAACTGCGCCACACACATCCGAATGAAAACAAATACGTCCGAACAATTCGAATATTTCGGAACAAATGCATTTGGATTAGTATTCTTTCGGAAAGCATTTCATTCGGATATTCGAAACGGTCCAAAGCTCCGAATTCGACCAAATTCGAACGAATTTGAAACGAAACTAATCACACATGTCTAATTAACACTGGCACATAACAGCTACACACTATGGCCTAGATTTAGAGTTCGGCGGTAAAAGGGCTGTTAACGCTCCGCGGGTTTTTTTCTGGCCGCACCATAAATTTAACTCTGGTATCGAGAGTTCAAACAAATGCTGCGTTAGGCTCCAAAAAAGGAGCGTAGAGCATTTTTACCGCAAATGCAACTCTCGATACCAGAGTTGCTTACGGACGCGGCCGGCCTCAAAAACGTGCTCGTGCACGATTCTCCCATAGGAAACAATGGGGCTGTTTGAGCTGAAAAAAAACCTAACACCTGGAAAAAAGCAGCGTTCAGCTCCTAACGCAGCCCCATTGTTTGCTATGCGGTAACCCTTCCTACGTCTGCACTTAACACTCTAACATGTACCCCGAGTCTAAACACCCCTAACCTTACACTTATTAACCCCTATTCTGCCGCCCCCGCTATCGCTGACCCCTGCATTACACTTTTAACCCCTAATCTGCCGCTCCGTAAACCGCCGCCACCTACGTTATCCTTATGTACCCCTAATCTGCTGCCCTAACATCGCCGACCCCTATGTTATATTTATTAACCCCTAATCTGCCCCCCACAACGTCGCCGACACCTACCTACACTTATTAACCCCTAATCTGCCGACCGGACCTGAGCGCTACTATAATAAAGTTATTAACCCCTAATCCGCCTCACTAACCCTATCATAAATAGTATTAACCCCTAATCTGCCCTCCCTAACATCGCCGACACCTACCTTCAATTATTAACCCCTAATCTGCCGACCGGAGCTCACCGCTATTCTAATAAATGTATTAACCCCTAAAGCTAAGTCTAACCCTAACACTAACACCCCCCTAAGTTAAATATAATTTTTATCTAACGAAATAAATTAACTCTTATTAAATAAATGATTCCTATTTAAAGCTAAATACTTACCTGTAAAATAAATCATAATATAGCTACAATATAAATTACATTTATATTATAGCTATTTTAGGATTAATATTTATTTTACAGGTAACTTTGTATTTATTTTAACCAGGTACAATAGCTATTAAATAGTTAAGAACTATTTAATAGTTACCTAGTTAAAATAATTACAAATTTACCTGTAAAATAAATCCTAACCTAAGATATAATTAAACCTAACACTACCCTATCAATAAAATAATTAAATAAACTACCTACAATTACCTACAATTAACCTAACACTACACTATCAATAAATTAATTAAACACAATTGCTACAAATAAATACAATTAAATAAACTATCTAAAGTACAAAAAATAAAAAAGAACTAAGTTACAGAAAATAAAAAAATATTTACAAACATAAGAAAAATATTACAACAATTTTAAACTAATTACACCTACTCTAAGCCCCCTAATAAAATAACAAAGACCCCCAAAATAAAAAATTCCTTACCCTATTCTAAATTTAAAAAGTTACAAGCTCTTTTACCTTACCAGCCCTGAACAGGGCCCTTTGCGGGGCATGCCCCAAGAATTTCAGCTCTTTTGCCTGTAAAAAAAAACATACAATACCCCCCCCCCAACATTACAACCCACCACCCACATACCCCTAATCTAACCCAAACCCCCCTTAAATAAACCTAACACTAAGCCCCTGATGATCTTCCTACCTTGTCTTCACCATGCCAGGTTCACCGATCCGTCCTGGCTCCAAGATCTTCATCCAACCCAAGCAGGGGCTAGACATCCACTGAAGAAGTCCAGAAGAGGGTCCAAAGTCTTCCTCCTATCCGGCAAGAAGAGGACATCCGGACCGGCAAACATCTTCTCCAAGCGGCATCTTCTATGTTCTTCCATCCGATGACGACCGGCTCCATCTTGAAGACCTCCAGCGCGGATCCATCCTCTTCTTCCGACGACTAGACGACGAATGACGGTTCCTTTAAGGGACGTCATCCAAGATGGCGTCCCTCGAATTCCGATTGGCTGATAGGATTCTATCAGCCAATCGGAATTAAGGTAGGAATTTTCTGATTGGCTGATGGAATCAGCCAATCAGAATCAAGATCAATCCGATTGGCTGATCCAATCAGCCAATCAGATTGAGCTCGCATTCTATTGGCTGATCGGAACAGCCAATAGAATGCGAGCTCAATCTGATTGGCTGATTGGATCAGCCAATCGGATTGATCTTGATTCTGATTGGCTGATTCCATCAGCCAATCAGAAAATTCCTACCTTAATTCCGATTGGCTGATAGAATCCTATCAGCCAATCGGAATTCGAGGGACGCCATCTTGGATGACGTCCCTTAAAGGAACCGTCATTCGTCGTCTAGTCGTCGGAAGAAGAGGATGGATCCGCGCTGGAGGTCTTCAAGATGGAGCCGGTCGTCATCGGATGGAAGAACATAGAAGATGCCGCTTGGAGAAGATGTTTGCCGGTCCGGATGTCCTCTTCTTGCCGGATAGGAGGAAGACTTTGGACCCTCTTCTGGACTTCTTCAGTGGATGTCTAGCCCCTGCTTGGGTTGGATGAAGATCTTGGAGCCAGGACGGATCGGTGAACCTGGCATGGTGAAGACAAGGTAGGAAGATCATCAGGGGCTTAGTGTTAGGTTTATTTAAGGGGGGTTTGGGTTAGATTAGGGGTATGTGGGTGGTGGGTTGTAATGTTGGGGGGGGGGGTATTGTATGTTTTTTTTTACAGGCAAAAGAGCTGAAATTCTTGGGGCATGCCCCGCAAAGGGCCCTGTTCAGGGCTGGTAAGGTAAAAGAGCTTGTAACTTTTTACATTTAGAATAGGGTAAGGAATTTTTTATTTTGGGGGTCTTTGTTATTTTATTAGGGGGCTTAGAGTAGGTGTAATTAGTTTAAAATTGTTGTAATATTTTTCTTATGTTTGTAAATATTTTTTTATTTTCTGTAACTTAGTTCTTTTTTATTTTTTGTACTTTAGATAGTTTATTTAATTGTATTTATTTGTAGCAATTGTGTTTAATTAATTTATTGATAGTGTAGTGTTAGGTTAATTGTAGGTAATTGTAGGTAGTTTATTTAATTATTTTATTGATAGGGTAGTGTTAGGTTTAATTATATCTTAGGTTAGGATTTATTTTACAGGTAAATTTGTAATTATTTTAACTAGGTAACTATTAAATAGTTCTTAACTATTTAATAGCTATTGTACCTGGTTAAAATAAATACAAAGTTACCTGTAAAATAAATATTAATCCTAAAATAGCTATAATATAAATGTAATTTATATTGTAGCTATATTATGATTTATTTTACAGGTAAGTATTTAGCTTTAAATAGGAATCATTTATTTAATAAGAGTTAATTTATTTCGTTAGATAAAAATTATATTTAACTTAGGGGGGTGTTAGTGTTAGGGTTAGACTTAGCTTTAGGGGTTAATACATTTATTAGAATAGCGGTGAGCTCCGGTCGGCAGATTAGGGGTTAATAATTGAAGGTAGGTGTCGGCGATGTTAGGGAGGGCAGATTAGGGGTTAATACTATTTATGATAGGGTTAGTGAGGCGGATTAGGGGTTAATAACTTTATTATAGTAGCGCTCAGGTCCGCTCGGCAGATTAGGGGTTAATAAGTGTAGGCAGGTGTCGGCGACGTTGTGGGGGGCAGATTAGGGGTTAATAAATATAACATAGGGGTCGGCGATGTTAGGGGCAGAAGATTAGGGGTACATAGGGATAACGTAGGTGGCGGCGATTTGCGGTCGGAAGATTAGGGGTTAATTATTTTAAGTAGCTTGCGGCGACGTTGTGGGGGGCAAGTTAGGGGTTAATAGATATAATACAGGGGTCGGCGGTGTTAGGGGCAGCAGATTAGGGGTACATAAGTATAACGTAGGTGGCGGTCGGCAGATTAGGGGTTAAAATTTTTAATCGAGTGGCGGCGATGTGGGGGGACCTCGGTTTAGGGGTACATAGGTAGTTTATGGGTGTTAGTGTACTTTAGGGTACAGTAGTTAAGAGCTTTATAAACCGGCGTTAGCCAGAAAGCTCTTAACTCCTGCTATTTTCAGGCGGCTGGAATCTTGTCGTTAGAGCTCTAACGCTCACTGCAGAAACGACTCTAAATACCGGCGTTAGGAAGATCCCATTGAAAAGATAGGCTACGCAAATGGCGTAGGGGGATCTGCGGTATGGAAAAGTCGCGGCTGTAAAGTGAGCGTTAGACCCTTTAATCACTGACTCTAAATACCAGCGGTAGCCCAAAACCAGCGTTAGGAGCCTCTAACGCTGGTTTTGACGGCTACCGCCGAACTCTAAATCTAGCCGTATATATTACTAACACTAGTACATAACAGTTACACAATATACATTTTTAACACTGGCACATAACAGCAACACAATATATGTATTATTAACATTAGCACATAACAGCTACACAATATATATTATTAACACTAGCACATAACAGTTACACAATATATATTATTAACACTAGCACATAACAGCTACACAATATATATTAATAACACTAGCACATAACAGCTACACAATATATATTATTAACACTAGCACATAACAGTTACACAATATATATTATTAACACTAGCACATAACAACTGCACAATATATATTATTAACACTAGCACATAACAGCTACACAATATACATTATTAACACTGGCACATAACAGCTACACAATATATATTATTAACACCAGCACATAACAGCTACACAATATATATTATGAACACCAGCACAGGAGTGGGACTTCCGGTAGGAGGAGACTCGAGCACAGCATGGTTGTGTGCTCCCTGAACCAGGCTTGACACATCCACGCTGACACGCCATTTTTTCTTGCCTGAGGAGTACCTGCTACGGTCGTGATATCCTAGACACCTATCATTGACAGGCGCGGGCGTGTGGAAGTTGCCTACATGGCTAGAGGTCGGATTTCCCGACTGTGGCTGGAAACCACATTGGGGCTAGATTCCTGTAAGCCACTGGCTAGATTCCTGTAAGCCAGTGGCTGCTTGCAGCTTGGGAACGTGCAGTCCCTGGCGTGAAACTTAACTCAGTGGATTTGAGAACAGCATGTGGAAGATTTGGTCGGGAGCAGGGTGCTGGAACCAGGGCCGCCATCAGGGGGTGACAGGGGTGACTACTGTCAGGGGCCCAATGGGCTAGGGGGGCCCCATGAGGCAAGAACTTAAAAATTTTTTTTTTTTTTTTTAATTTTGGCAGCCACCAGTGGGTACTACAGCAGAGTGCTAATTGAGCATGGGAATTGTTATTACAAGGAGTAAAGTATTAGCATTTGAGAGGATTTCTGAGTGTGCACTAAACCACAATGCACAGTGTGAGACAGACTTGGCACTTTGTTTGTAGAGTGTGTGCCTGAGTCAGAACGGCTGATCACTTTCATTTGCAGAGGAGGTAGGAATTACTTAGCAAATGTTTTTTTATTTCTTTGTGCAATTTAAGATTGTAACTTCAGTGTGGTAGTAGTTGTATGGTGGGGCCAGGGGTCCATAAAAACACATTTTTTTAGCAGCAGTGTGTTTATGATTATTTGACAATGCTGTACAAATTCTATATTTAAAACCATGCAGAAATGTTTTCTCCTCAATGCACAAATTATATATATTACATTCCAGTTTACTGCCCCTTTATGCAAGGACTTTCCAGATACAAGGAGACATTTTATCTAAGATTTTTACATCTGCATAACATGTTATACTCTCAGACTAAGATTGCTCAGTGTTGGAAATGAGACAGGTTAACTTAAAACTGTTCAGTTTACTCTACAGCTTAATTAATTTTGAAATGCATACCAACAAGCTTAAATCCTGCATTTAACCAGATCTAATGGTATGAGTACCACAGCTTATGGTTCCACCAAGACAATATAGAATACAGCATTTTCAAAATCCACAAGTACAGCTGACAGATGGGAACATTTGTACACTATATTTGAAGTGGTGCTCTTGGTTGGGGAAAATGGGGAAAATATGAAACAAACATATGTCAACCATTTAAAAGTAATTTTCTTCATCTAGTCATCTACCCAGATCATTAATGTACAATTTTGAATTCACAGAATTATTTTTGATTGCACATTTACAAATATGATTCTATAAAAAGTGATCTCTTAATTTCTGCATTTATTTTTATCATGCATGTCACACACTGTTGATTTAGGGGATGCAAGGTGCATAAATGTTTCCTCCTGTGAGTGTTTCTGTGGGTGTCTGTGTTTATGTCTTTGTGCTTTGGTTTGTGTCTCTATGAGTGTGTATGTATTTTTTTTCTGTTGGTATCTCTGTGAGGGTGGGTGTGTATGTATTTGTGCATTTTCTGTGGATGTCTGTGAGGGTGTGTGCATATGTCTTTGAGCTTTTTCTATGGGTGTCTCTGTGAGGGTGGGCATGTTTGTCTTTGTGTATTTTCTCTGGATGCCTCTGTGAGGGTGGGTGTGTATGTCTGTGTTTTTTGTGGATGTCTCTGTGAGGGTGTGTGTGGTGTATGTATGTCTGTGTTTTCTGTGGATGTCTCTGTGAGGGTGTGTATTTTCTGTGGGTGTCTCTGTGAGGGTGTGTGTATGTCTTTCTGTGTTTTCTGTGGGTGTCTCTGTGCGTGTGTGTGTGTGTGTGTATGTCTTTGTGTGTTTTCTGAGGCTGTCTCTGTTGGTGTTTCCTTGGGTGTATGTGCAAGTTTGAGTTTGTGTGTGTGTCCATTGTCTGTTCCTTTTTAGGACATTTTGACCTTACTACTGATTATTCACATCTTTCTACAGACTTTGAGACTAATGAGACCTTTCTGGAAGTCACCAATCTACCATTTAACTTTTAAATTATTGTTTAGGCAGTTCAGGGCCCTTCCTTTCAGCCACTGCATGCTGTTGTCATCATTTAGTTGGCATCTTCCTTTACAAAAAGATAATCAGAACTCCATATTTTGTTTTCTAAATCTCCTTTTTTTACAAAACTGTAGTTTACCTCATTACTTGTCAGGTCAATGTAAACAAGTGCTAAGTGTCTGTTTGGGTGTCTGTGTCTGAGTTTCTTTGCGTGTTTGCTAGAGTGTCTATATGTGAATCCTTATGTGTGAGTGTGTGTGTATGTTTCAGTGTATGTTACTACCTTTACAACATTTCCAAGTTTAAATAGACACTTAAGAATAAAGTGCATATACGTTTTAGTCACTTGGTAAAAAATTGCACATGTCAAAGGGGGGGGGGGGGGGGGGCCTGATCAATGGTTAAGTCAGGGGCCCCAAAATTTCTAGTGGCGGCCCTGGCTGGAACTGCGCCCTAATAGTTTGGCTTTCAGCGTTCCTTGGAGTGAAAGAAGCAAGCCACTTCCAGGCTTAGAAAGCATAAGACCCTGTCGGTCTGCTGCAAGGTGAAGGTAAGAGGGAAACAGGAACGGCTTTGTTTTAGCTATTTTGGTTACACTAATCTGGAAGTCTCACAAAACTCTGAGGCCATGTCTTATCTGTCTTGCCCCACCACTTGGTACTGGGTTACTATATGCTCTTTTTGTATGTAAGTTGGTGCTGGGATATGTTGATTTGTAAAAAAATAAAAAGGAAAAAAATAGAGGGGTAGATTTGCAAGAGGGAACGAGGGGAGTGTGACACTTCAGTAAGATTTTCTCATAGAGTTTAAACCTGCTCCCCTACCAAGCTTTGCCCTATCTGCCTGAGGGTTTTTTGCGTGTGCAGGGCACCCTGATCTGCACTCCCAGAGGACTCTGTTGATGGGCCTTTTTAGAAGTATCATTGGCCATCCGGTAAATTGGTTGTCCTAAACTTGGAAGTTTCACAAACTCTGAGGCCACATCTTATCTTCTTGCCTTTGCATTTGGATTTGTGTTACTGTGTGTGCCCTTTATGCATAAGAATATAAGCTGGTGTTGGGACATGTTGCTTTCTTAAAGAAAGAAAAAGGAGAGGAATGAGAAAGAGGAAAAAAGGGAAGAAGGTAAGAGAAAGGGAGAAAGAAAAGGAAAAGGGGAGGGAAGGAAAAGAGAAAAAAGGGGGAGATTTGCAAGAGGACATGAGGGGACTGTGACACTTTAGCAAGAGTCGCTCATAGAGTCCAAGCCTTCATCCCTATCAAGCTTTGCCTCACCCACTTGAGGTTTTTCCTTTTTGTGTGTGCTGGGCATTTTGTTGTGCACTGTTAGAGGGCTCTGCTGCTGGGCTTTTTTATAGGTACCATGAGCCTTCTGGTATATAACCCCTGAACTCTCGAGTAACCTACAGTTGGAACTTAACAAGTTGCCATTAGGCGTTTCATTTTATACTGCTCTACAGGTTGCTTATAGGGGCTGCCCTCTAAGGCTGTTACTTTGGGTTGGAATTAGCAAGACCTCTACACAATTGTAGAGTAAAGACTGCCAATATTTGAAATCAGCTGATTGACATACACTGTTCATATATATTTGTGTATACTATACTGAGTTGAAAATGATGTGATAACTTGTTTTCCTCTCTTTCTTCTCTGTTTTTTCCTTTTACTTTTTTTGGGACCTGTTAACTTGCCGAGTAAGTTCATTGTTGGATTTCTTAAAGTATTCTGAGCTCTCTAACAAATAATAGACTAAGTATGTAGCACTATACTTACCTTTTTACTATACTGAGTAAGGAATTGCTAAGTAACTCAATCACAGTTATTAGTCTACGTTAAAGCTAGACATCTAACTTTCATTGAACCCGTTTCATATTTGTTATCAGTTAGAAAAGAGGTTAAATACAGTAATTTTCCTATGTATATCACTGAATGTATACTACTAGATGCTGTACTAGTTCCACATAGCATTAGCCTACATGTGAGTGTCTCTTATTCAAATCATTTATTGGCTAAATTAGTACCCAGATCTAAATTTGGCCAGAATTTTCTTTTTATGCTTGCTGTATTGGGTTTCCGACCTACGTATCTGTCTTTTTATTCTTTTCCTTTATTTTCTTTTCTCTCACATTCACAACTTTTCTCCTCTTTTTTTTCTCTTTCCCTTTTTTTTGTCAATTGGACACATTAACCCCTTAACACATTGATGGAAAGATATCTGTCACTTAAAACACCAGTAATGGCACCTAAAAGTAAGGATAGGAAACCCAGGAATAGCTTGGAATCTAGCTCTGATGCCAAAATGGAGTCTAATATCGTCAATATCAGTAAAGCGGATATAACTGAAATTTCTAAACAAGTGGCTCAGATATTACTGCCACAATTTGATCAAAATAAAAATGAGCTATCTTCAATCTCTGTTGAGATGAGAAATTTCACCACCAGGCTTTCTGAAGCAGAAGCTAGAATCTCTGACATTGAAGATACCTCTATTAAACAGGACCAACTTATTCAAGACCATGTTAGTAAAATTTCTGAGCTCCCAAATAAACTTGAGGACCTAGAAGACAGGTCATGTCGGAATAACGTAAAAGTAATTGGTCTTCATGAGAGTCCGGCCTTCCAAGATCTGATTTATTTTTCTTCTATAGCTTTGCCCCCAATTATTTGGGATTAATTTACATGAGCGCACAATGTCGGTGGAAAGGGCACATAGGAAATGCCCGTTAAAAAGTGTACCTGAGAACAGTATCTAAAAAAGACCTATTGTGATCAAATACTTAAACTTTCAGGATAAAGTGAATATTTTGAGAGCATATAGGAAAATGCAAAAAGTAGAAGTTGACCATAATAAATTACTGCTGTTTCAAGATTTTTGAGCACAGACAGCGGCAAAGCGTAAAGAAATGGCCCCATACTGTACCACAATGATTAACTTAGGACTCTCGGCAAGACTTATTTATCCGGCTAAAATTAAAGTTTTTCTTGAGAAGGAAATAATCACTTTAGGAAATCACCAGGAGGCTATTAAATTTATCGATAATCACAAGTCTGACAGGGAATTGAATATGTCTCTTCCCCCCTCCCAGTAATTTTACATTTCATGTATATATATATATATATATATATAGATATGGCGAACACTATTTATGTTATTGGTTGTTTTTTTTTCTATTCCTTTTTTTATCTTATTTTTTCCTGCAGTTTGTGGTCTGAGGGGCGTGATTTGGGGGGGTTTCCCCCCACACACTATTTTTTTCTCCCCCTCTCTCTGCTGTATCTTGGTGGATACTTTGGATCAATAATGCATTATGACTAAACTTAAGATTATTTCTTGGAATATAGGTAGTATCTCGAACCCTATGAAAAGGAAACAGGTTTTGTGCTAGCTTAAAAAGAGTAGGGCTGATATAGCTTTCCTACAGGAGACCCACCTTTCTGAAGCCAAGCACAATAAACTTAGGATGCATTGGGTAGGGGAAGTCATTGCCACCCCGTGTACCTCACGTAAGTGTGGCGTGGCCATTCTGTTTAGGCAGGGAATGGAATATCAAATCACATATCAGGAATTGGATCCTAAGGAGCAATTTATTATTTTAAATATAAGCATTGGAAATAGGTTACTTACCTTTTGTAATGTATATGGGCCCAATAATATGGATGAGCCCCTTTGGGGACATTTTAAAAATAAATTAGTACAACATGCTAATTCCAACTTAATTGTCGCTGGTGATTTTAATATGCTTTTAATAGTATTAATAGATCTTGCAATGTGGGTGGTTGTTGGTCAAGGCTAAGTAAAAAAAACTCTGAGATGTCTAAAAACCTTGGTGGGGAAAAACAATGAGTACAGCTGTATACTCACAAGCGAAGATGCACATCCAGTGCATTAATCAACAAGCCGAGGCTTCAGAGCCCTTCGGCTAACTCAGTCAACCTGGGAAGACAGCTGGGCTGTGGTAGGTCTACTAGAATCCAACTGGTCGGAAGTAACCCATAAGCCAATGATCCAACAGCAAGGCACAGATAAAAAGATTTATTTTAAGACAGATTAAAATAGGTTAAACGATTTATTTTAAATCAGGTAACCACTGTATTTTAACCTGTTTTAAAATAAATCTTTGTATCTGTGCCTTGCTCTTGAATCATTGGCTTATGGGTTACTTCCGACCAGTTGGATTCTAGTAGACCTACCACAGCCCAGCTGTCTTCCCAGGTTGATTGAGTCAGCCAAGTGGCTCTGAAACCTCGGTTTGTCGATTATTGCACTGGATGTACATTTTCACTTGTGAGTATATAGCTGTACTCATTGTTTTCCCCCACCATTTGCACTTTATAGTACACCATCAGGTGCCTCTTTCTCTCCTGTCTTCCAGGATACCGCTTTTGTTACAGTGCTAGTTCATGTGGACCATATAGATAACATTGTACTCACTCCCATGGAGTTATTTATGAGTCAGCACTGATTGGCTAAAATGCAAGTCTGTCAAAAACACTGAGATAAGGGGAAATTCTGCAGAGGTTTAAATACAAGCTAATCACATAGGTAATGTGTATTAATATCACAGTGTTGGTTATGCAAAACTGGGGAATGGGTTATAAAGGGATTATCTATCTTTTTAAACAATATAAATTCTGGAGCAGACTGTCCCTTTAACTCAAACCAGAGATTAGGTTTATTGGAAATTCTAATTGCTAAATATTTAATCACTTTGGAAACTATTTTAAAAGGAGGTTTTTTTCTTACAGCGTTATGGGCCAGAGTATTTCTGATTTAGATTTGTTCAATTTCAATCAATTTAGATAGATTTCAAAATGTATTTTAATTTGCCGGCCCCCAAAATCATGTGACAGCCATCAGCCATGTGACGGACTCATACACCAATCATATGACAGCCATCAGCCATGTGATGGACTCATACACCAATCATGTGACAGCCATCAGCCATGTGACGGACTCATAAACCAATCATGTGACAGCCATCAGCCATGTGACGGACTCATACACCAATCATGTGACAGCCATCAGCCATGTGAAGGACTCATACACCAATCATGTGACAGCCATCAGCCATGTGAAGGACTCATACACCAATCATGTGACAGCCATCAGCCATGTGACGGACTCATACACCAATCATGTGACAGACTCATATAGACTGAACTCTTGCACATGCTCAGTAGTAGCTGGTGCCTCATAAAGTGTCTATATAAAAACTGAGTACAATTTAATAATAGAAGTAAATTGGAAAGTCACTTAAAATCACACGGTCTATAGGAATCAGTCTCATTGTGACTTTAGTGTCTCTTTAACATAACAGAGATGTAAATATTAATCATATACACATTTACACAACTCATTTTGCCAATGTGATTCTAAAGAGTTTATGTTGTTTTGTGTTAAAACATTTGTCTGTAGTTTTCTAATAGATAGATCAGTGGAGTCTGAGGGGCCTATTTATTAAATGCCTGTCTGACATGATCTGATCAGCGGATCGTGTCCGACAGACATCGCTGAATGCAGAGAGCAATACGCTCTCAGCATTCAGCATTGCACCAGCAGCTCTTGTAGCAGGGGGTGTCAATCAACACAATCATATTCTATCGGGTTTATTGGTGGCGAGTTCTGACCACCTCCTCAGAGCAGGCGGACAGGTTATGGAATAGTGGATATGGAATATAGAGGCGCAGGCCTGTTCTTGTCTGGTGCTCCGATTTGAGCTCTGAAAGAATTCAGAGTCCGGCTTCTTCGTTTAAGTATAACTGGTATTCTGAAAAAGATCTCTTAGTTCCGTTATAACTGCAAATGATAACATTTACACTCAAGGGGGCCTAGTTATCAAGCCGTCAACCTCAAATACGCTGGAATTCCGCAGCGTATTTGTGGCGAGGCTGATTCGCCTTAGTTATCAAAGGCTCGAGACCGGAAAAAGTAGAATTTTGTGACGTAAACTTCGATCCGCCGGACTCAGTCCGACACAGATCGATTCTTACGTCACTCCAGATGTTCTGCACACAAGTGCGGCACATTCTCACTACTTTTGCTAGTTATCAAAAAACTAGCAGGTACGCTCGGCACTTTTACGGCCCAGCGTACCTGGTTTTCAAAGCGCCAGCCTGGAGGCGGCGGATCCCATAGGAATCAATGGGAGTCTGACCATAGCGAAAGTACAAGTTCGCTGCTGCCCGACATCCCATTGATTTCTATGGGAACTGTCTGCACCTAACACCCTAACATGTACCCCGAGTCTAAACACCGCTAATCTGCCCCCCCTACACCGCCGCAACGAAATAAAGTTATTACCCCCTAAACCGCCGCTCCCGGAGCCCACCGCAAGCTACTCTATACATATTAACCCCTAAACCGCCGCTCCCGGAGCCCACCGCAACTATAATAAATGTATTAACCCCTAAACCGCCGCTCCCTGAACCCACCGCAACCTATATTAAATGTATTAACCCCTATCCTGCCCCCCCTACACCGTCGCCACCTATAATAAATTTATTAACCCCTAATCTGCCCCCCCTACACCGTCGCCACCTATAATAAATGTATTAACCCCTAAACCGCCGCTCCTGGAGCCCACCGCCACCTACATTATACCTATTAACCCCTATCCTGCCCCCCTATACCGCCGCCCTCTATAATAACGTTATTAACCCCTAAACCTAAGTCTAACACTAACCCTAATGCCCCCTTTACTTAAATATTAATTAAATAAATCTAAATAATATTTCTATTATTAACTAAATTAATCCTATTTAAAACTAAATGCTTACCTGTAAAATAAACCCTAATATAGCTACAATATAAATAATAATTATATTGTAGCTATCTTAGGATTTATTTTTATTTTACAGGCAACTTTCAATTTATTTTAACTAGGTCCAATAGCTATTAAATAGTTATTAACTATTTAATAGCTTACCTAGCTAAAATAAAGAGAAATTTACCTGTAAAATAAAAACTAACCTAAGTTACAATTACACCTAACACTACACTATACTTTAATATATTATTCCTATTTAAAACTAAATACTTACCTATAAAATAAACCCTAAGATAGCTGCAATATAATTAATAATTACATTGTAGCTATCTTAAGATTTATATTTATTTTACAGGTAACTTTGTATTTATTTTAGCTAGTTAGAATAGTTATTAAATAGTTATTAACTATTTAATAACTACCTAGCTAAAAGAAATACAAAATTACCTGTAAAATAAATCCTAACCTAAATTACAATTAAACCTAATACTACACTATCATTAAATTAATTAAATAAACTACCTACAAATAACTACAATTAAATACAATTACATAAACTAACTAAAGTACAAAAAATAAAAAAAGCTAAGTTACAGAAAATAAAAAAATAAGTTACAAACATTTTACAAATATTACAACAATTTTAAGCTACTTACACCTAATCTAAGCCCCCTAATAAAATAACAAACCCCCCAAAATAAAAAAATGCCCTACCCTATTCTAAATTAAATAAAGTTCAACGCTCTTTTACCTTACCAGACCTTAAAAGGGCCATTTGTGGGGGCATGCCCCCAAAAGTTCAGCTCTTTTGCCTGTAAATGAAAAATACAAACCCCCCCAAACATTAAAACCCACCACCCACATACCCCTAATCTAACCCAAACCCCCCTTACAAAAACCTAACACTAATCCCCTGAAGATCATCCTACCTTGAGTCGTCTTCACTCAGCCGAGCAGCGATGGAACCCAAGTGGACATCCGGACCGGCAGAAGTGATCATCCAAGGGGCGCTGAAGAAATCTTCCATCCGATGAAGTCATCATCCAGGCGGCGCTGAAGAAGTCTTCGATCCGGGCGATGTCATCTTCCAAGCCGGGTCTTGAATCTTCCTTCCGCCGCCGCGGAACCTCCTTCTTCACCGACGGACTACGACGAATGAAGGCTCCTTTAAGGGACGTCATCCAAGATGGCGTCCCCTCAATTCTGATTGGCTGATAGGATTCTATCAGCCAATCGGAATTAAGGTAGGAAAAATCTGATTAGCTGATGGAATCAGCCAATCAGATTGAGCTCGCATTCTATTGGCTGTTCCGATCAGCCAATAGAATGCGAGCTCAATCTGATTGGCTGATTGGATCAGCCAATCGGATTGAACTTGAATCTGATTGGCTGATTCCATCAGCCAATCAGATTTTTCCTTCCTTAATTCCGATTGGCTGATAGAATCCTATCAGCCAATCGGAATTGAGGGGACGCCATCTTGGATGACGTCCCTTAAAGGAGCCTTCATTCGTCGTAGTCCGTCGGTGAAGAAGGATGTTCCGCGGCGGTGGAAAGAAGATTCAAGACCCGGCTTGGAAGATGACATCGCCCGGATCGAAGACTTCTTCAGCGCCGCCTGGATGATGACTTCATCGGATGGAAGATTTCTTCAGCGCCCCTTGGATGATCACTTCTGCCGGTCCGGATGTCCACTTGGGTTCCATCGCTGCTCGGCTGAGTGAAGACGACTCAAGGTAGGATGATCTTCAGGGGATTAGTGTTAGGTTTTTGTAAGGGGGGTTTGGGTTAGATTAGGGGTATGTGGGTGGTGGGTTTTAATGTTGGGGGGGGGGTTGTATTTTTCATTTACAGGCAAAAGAGCTGAACTTTTGGGGGCATGCCCCCACAAATGGCCCTTTTAAGGGCTGGTAAGGTAAAAGAGCTTTGAACTTTATTTAATTTACAATAGGGTAGGGCATTTTTTTATTTTGGGGGGGTTTGTTATTTTATTAGGGGGCTTAGATTAGGTGTAAGTAGCTTAAAATTGTTGTAATATTTGTAAAATGTTTGTAACTTATTTTTTTATTTTCTGTAACTTAGCTTTTTTTATTTTTTGTACTTTAGTTAGTTTATGTAATTGTATTTAATTGTAGTTATTTGTAGGTAGTTTATTTAATTAATTTAATGATAGTGTAGTGTTAGGTTTAATAGTAACTTAGGTTAGGATTTATTTTACAGGTAATTTTGTATTTCTTTTAGCTAGGTAGTTATTAAATAGTTAATAACTATTTAATAACTATTCTAACTAGCTAAAATAAATACAAAGTTACCTGTAAAATAAATATAAATCCTAAGATAGCTACAATATAATTATTATTTATATTGTAGCTATCTTAGGGTTTATTTTACAGGTAAGTATTTAGTTTTAAATAGGAATAATTTATTTAATGATAGTGTAGTGTTAGGTGTAATTGTAACTTAGGTTAGTTGTTATTTTACAGGTTAATTTCTCTTTATTTTAGATAGGTAGGTATTAAATAGTTAATAACTATTTAATTACTATTTTACCTAGTTAAAAAAAAATGAAAGTTGCCTGTAAAATAAAAATAAATCCTAAGATAGCTACAATATAATTATTATTTATATTGTAGCTATATTAGGGTTTATTTTAAAGGTAAGTATTTAGTTTTAAATAGGATTAATTTAGTTCATAATATAAATATTATTTAGATTTATTTAATTAATATTTAAGTTAGGGGGGCATTAGGGTTAGTGTTAGACATCAGTTTAGGGGTTAATAAATTTATTACAGTGGCGGCGTCATAGTGGGGGGCAGGATAGGGGTTAATAAATTTATTATAGGTGGCGACGGTGTAGGGGGGGCAGGATAGGGGTTAATAGGTTTAATATAGGTTGCGGCGGGTTCAGGGAGCGGCGGTTTAGGGGTTAAACTATTTATTTAGTTGCGGTGAGGTGCGGGATCAGCAGGATAGGGGTTAATAATTTTATTATAGAGGGTGACGGTATAGGGGGGGCAGGATAGGGGTTACTAGGTATATTGTAGGTGGCGGTGGGCTCCGGGAGCGGCGGTTTAGGGGTTAATACATTTATAAGAGTTGCGGCAGGGTCTAGGAGCGGCGGTTTAGGGGTTAGTAACTTTATTGAGTTGCGGGAGGCTCCGGGGGCGCCGGTATAGGGGGTAGAACAGTGCAGTTTAGTGTGGGTGCTTAGTGACAGGCTAGCAATAAAGCTGGGAAAAAGCCGAAGAGCAGCGAGATCGGATGAGTGATAACTCTCACAGTCCGCTGCTCATCGCCCCGCAGCTTTTTGACAGCTTTATTTGATAACTTAAGCGAACGTATTCAAGGTCCGCGGCGGCGAAGGTAGGCGAGCTTAGGCGGACGTATTGGGCCGGCGAAGCCAGAAAAGTAGACGGCTTGATAACTAGGCCCCAAAGTGTGGTATTACACAGTGTGTATAATGTGCAGTATACTCTATCCGAAATAATTGGAATCCGGCTCCTCCTGTAATGCTTCTGGTTATAGTATAATGTTTCCAAAAGGCAGCAAACAAATATTCGTTATAAAAACAAACATTTATTTAAAATATGTCACTATGGACAAACATAAAAGCTCTCATAAATAGCTCTACGCGTTTCAACAATACATTCGTCTATCTCAAGAGCAGTAAAATTTGAAAGTGCTGCCATTGGATTACACAGGTGCTTTTTTACACGTAAATTAGGCATTCCTTTTCCGGTTTCACCAGAATCAGACTCACAAAAATAACAATAATCACAATATATTCTATCTTCCATGTTATCCTCATCCGATTTTTATATCAATAAATGCTTTTAATATATCAAATTTTGTATGCGCAATTGCGCTAAAAGTCAATTTAAAACTTTACTGCTTATAAATCGGATAAGTATATGCTGGCTTGCGTAATCTGTATCTTAGCCAATCAAGTTCCCTTTCGAGTTCATTGTATCATCAGTTCCAAATCAAGTCCGCTTCTGTATTGCAATCACATGTTCAAGTTGGACCAATCCTAGATAATGTTCGCTTGTCTTTGTTTTTCCTTATATACGATAACAAAGAGTTCTCGGTTAACATTGTAACGGCTAGATTTAGAGTTTGGCGGTAGCCGTGAAAACCAGCGTTAGAGGCTCCTAACGCTGGTTTTAGGCTACCGCCGGTATTTGGAGTCAGTGATTAAAGGGTCTAACGCTCACTTTTCAGCCGCGACTTTTCCATACCGCAGATCCCCTTACGTCAATTGCGTATCCTATCTTTTCAATGGGATCTTTCTAACGCTGGTATTTAGAGTCGTTTCTGAAGTGAGCGTTAGAGCTCTAACGACAAAACTCCAGCCGCCTGAAAAAAAGCAGGAGTTAAGAGCTTTCTGGGCTAACGCCGGTTCATAAAGCTCTTAACTACTGTACCCTAAAGTACACTAACACCCATAAACTACCTATGTACCCCTAAACCGAGGTCCCCCCACATCGCCGCCACTCGATTAAAATTTTTTAACCCCTAATCTGCCGACCGCCACCTACGTTATCCTTATGTACCCCTAATCTGCTGCCCCTAACCCCGCCGACCCCTATATTATATTTATTAACCCCTAACCTTCCCCCCACAATGTCGCCGCCAGCTACTTACAATAATTAACCCCTAATCTGCCGACCGCAAAGCGCCGCCACCTACGTTATCCTTATGTACCCCTAATCTGCTGCCCCTAACACCGCCGACCCCTATATTATATTTATTAACCCCTAATCTGCCCCCCTCAACGTCGCCGACACCTGCCTACACTTATTAACCCCTAATCTGCCGAGCGGACCGCACCGCTACTATAATAAAGTTATTAACCCCTAACCCGCCTCACTAACCCTATCATAAATAGTATTAACCCCTAATCTGCCCTCCCTAACATCGCCGACACCTAACTTCAATTATTAACCCCTAATCTGCCGACCGGACCTCACCGCTATTCTAATAAATGTATTAACCCCTAAAGCTAAGTCTAACACTAACACTAACACCCCCCCTAACTTAAATATAATTTACATCTAACGAAATAAATTAACTCTTATTAAATAACTTATTCCTATTTAAAGCTAAATACTTACCTGTAAAATAAATCCTAATATAGCTACAATATAAATTATAATTATATTATAGCTATTTTAGGATTATTATTTATTTTACAGGCAACTTTGTAATTATTTTAACCAGGTACAATAGCTATTAAATAGTTAAGAACTATTTAATAGTTACCTAGTTAAAATAATAACAAATTTACCTGTAAAATAAATCCTAACGTAAGTTATAATTAAACTTAACACTACCCTATCAATAAATTAATTAAATAAACTACCTACAATTACCTACAATTAACCTAACACTACACTATCAATAAATAAATTAAATACAATTGCTACAAATAACTACAATTACATAAACTAACTAAAGTACAAAAAATAAAAAAGAACTAAGTTACAAAAAATAAAAAAATATTTACAAACATAAGAAAAATATTACAACAATTTTAAACTAATTACACCTACTCTAAGCCCCCTAATAAAATAACAAAGACCCCCAAAATAACAAAATGCCCTACCCTATTCTAAATTAATAAATTTAAAAGCTCTTTTACCTTACCAGCCCTGAACAGAGCCCTTTGCGGGGCATGCCCCAAGAAATTCAGCTCTTTTGCCTGTAAAAAAAAACATACAATACCCCCCCCAACATTACAACCCACCACCCACATACCCCTAATCTAACCCAAACCCCCCTTAAATAAACCTAACACTAAGCCCCTGAAGATCTTCCTACCTTGTCTTCACCATCCAGGTATCACCGATCCGTCCTGGCTCCAAAATCTTCATCCAACCCAAGCGGGGGTTGGCGATCCATCATCCGGTGGCTGAAGAGGTCCAGAAGAGGCTCCAAAGTCTTCCTCCTATCCGGCAAGAAGAGGACATCCAGACCGGCAAACATCTTCTCCAAGCGGCATCTTCGATCTTCTTGCATCCGGTGTGGAGCGGGTCCATCTTGAAGCAGCCGACGCGGATCCATCCTCTTCTTCCGTTGTCTCCCGACGAATGACGGTTCCTTTAAGGGACGTCATCCAAGATGGCGTCCCTTGAATTCCGATTGGCTGATAGGATTCTATCAGCCAATCGGAATTAAGGTAGGAATATTCTGATTGGCTGATGGAATCAGCCAATCAGAATCAAGTTCAATCCTATTGGCTGATCCAATCAGCCAATCAGATTGAGCTCGCATTCTATTGGCTGATCGGAACAGCCAATAGAATGCGAGCTCAATCTGATTGGCTGATTGGATCAGCCAATCGGATTGAACTTGATTCTGATTGGCTGATTCCATCAGCCAATCAGAATATTCCTACCTTAATTCCGATTGGCTGATAGAATCCTATCAGCCAATCGGAATTCAAGGGACGCCATCTTGGATGACGTCCCTTAAAGGAACCGTCATTCGTCGGGAGACAACGGAAGAAGAGGATGGATCCACGTCGGCTGCTTCAAGATGGACCCGCTCCGCACCGGATGCAAGAAGATCGAAGATGCCGCTTGGAGAAGATGTTTGCCGGTCCGGATGTCCTCTTCTTGCCGGATAGGAGGAAGACTTTGGAGCCTCTTCTGGACCTCTTCAGCCACCGGATGATGGATCGCCAACCCCCGCTTGGGTTGGATGAAGATTTTGGAGCCAGGACGGATCGGTGATACCTGGATGGTGAAGACAAGGTAGGAAGATCTTCAGGGGCTTAGTGTTAGGTTTATTTAAGGGGGGTTTGGGTTAGATTAGGGGTATGTGGGTTGTATTGTTGGGGGGGGTATTGTATGTTTTTTTTTACAGGCAAAAGAGCTGATTTTCTTGGGGCATGCCCCGCAAAGGGCCCTGTTCAGGGCTGGTAAGGTAAAAGAGCTTTTAAATTTATTAATTTAGAATAGGGTAGGGCATTTTGTTATTTTGGGGGTCTTTGTTATTTTATTAGGGGGCTTAGAGTAGGTGTAATTAGTTTAAAATTGTTGTAATATTTTTCTTATGTTTGTAAATATTTTTTTATTTTTTGTAACTTAGTTCTTTTTTATTTTTTGTACTTTAGTTAGTTTATGTAATTGTAGTTATTTGTAGCAATTGTATTTAATTTATTTATTGATAGTGTAGTGTTAGGTTAATTGTAGGTAATTGTAGGTATTTTATTTAATTAATTTATTGATAGGGTAGTGTTAGGTTTAATTATAACTTAGGTTAGGATTTATTTTACAGGTAAATTTGTTATTATTTTAACTAGGTAACTATTAAATAGTTCTTAACTATTTAATAGCTATTGTACCTGGTTAAAATAATTACAAAGTTGACTGTAAAATAAATATTAATCCTAAAATAGCTATAATATAATTATAATTTATATTGTAGCTATATTAGGATTTATTTTACAGGTAAGTATTTAGCTTTAAATAGGAATAAGTTATTTAATAAGAGTTAATTTATTTCGTTAGATGTAAATTATATTTAAGTTAGGGGGGTGTTAGTGTTAGTGTTAGACTTAGCTTTAGGGGTTAATACATTTATTATAGTAGCGATGAGCTCCGGTCGTCAGATTAGGGGTTAATAATTGAAGTTAGGTGTCGGCGATGTTAGGGAGGGCAGATTAGGGGTTAATACTATTTATGATAGGGTTAGTGAGGCGGATTAGGGGTTAATTACTTTATTATAGTAGCGCTCAGGTCCGCTCGGCAGATTAGGGGTTAATAAGTGTAGGCAGGTGTCGGCGACGTTGAGGGGGGCAGATTAGGGGTTAATAAATATAATACAGGGGTCGGCGGTGTTAGGGGCAGCAGATTAGGGGTACATAGGGATAATGTAAGTTGCGGCGGTTTACGGAGCGGAAGATTAGGGGTTAATAATGCAGGGGTCAGCGATAGCGGGGGCGGCAGATTAGGGGTTAATACGTGTAAGGTTAGGGGTGTTTAGACTCGGGGTACATGTTAGGGTGTTAGGTGCAGACGTAGGAAGTGTTTCCCCATAGGAAACAATGGGGCTGCGTTAGGAGCTGAACGCTGCTTTTTTGCAGGTGTTAGTTTTTTTTTCAGCTCAAACAGCCCCATTGTTTCCTATGGGAGAATCGTGCACGAGCACGTTTTTGAGGCTGGCCGTGTCCGTAAGCAACTCTGGTATCGAGAGTTGCATTTGCAGTAAAAATGCTCTACGCTCCTTTTTTGGAGCCTAACGCAGCATTTGTTTGAACTCTCGATACCAGAGTTAATTTTATGGTGCGGCCAGAAAAAAGCCAGCGGAGCGTTAACAGCCCATCTACCGCCAAACTCCAAATCTAGGCCTAAGTTTTTTAATGCGATCTGAAAGTACAATAATAGTGTAGATCACTGATAACATAAAATGTAATACATATGGTAACTAGTTCACTATATGGCCAAATTTGCACATTTATACAGATGTAATAACGCCACTATTCTAAATAGTTCACTACATAACCAAATGCATTCAAATAAGAGGATGACTTTATTATTATTATGCTCCTTGATGTTAACCTGGACATTTAAATAATGTTGCCCTATCTTATTTTGTCATTAGCATATATTGGTAAATGTTTATACCAAAATATAAAATTTAGATAAAGGCTGCTGCTCTGATATCTTTATTTAATCCATGGTGTCCATAGGTTTTTAATGTGTGAATCCACCATAATTCTCTCTTATCTAATTCTTTTTCCATCTCCCCTCCTCTCCAATGTAGAGATTCTTTTCGATACCGATCCAAAATATGTGTTTTTTATTATTGTAAGAGGGACAATTATTATAATGTATGGGGACTCCATGATCATCTTTCTTTTTCTCAATTTTATTTAGATGTTCAAGTATTCTTGTTTTTACAAAACGTGACGTTTGACCCAAATATTGTACTTTACATTCACACTGTAGTAAATAAATCACATTTTTAGTTTTACAAGTAATAAACTCTTTGATTGGATATGTTTTTCCTGTTGTGGTTGAAGTGAATGTTTTATATGTTTTGTATTATTGTACGCTTTACAATGTCCACAAGTGTAAAATCCAGTTAAATTTGAAATCTGAATTGGTTTAGGGGGATTCATTCCTTTTATGAGGGATGGTGCCAGTTTTTGTTTAAATTCATACCCTTCCTAAAAGTTATTGTTGGCTTATCTTTAATAATCGTATTAAGATATTCATCATTTTTTAGGATGTTCCAATGTTGATTTATAATGTGTTTAATTTGCTTATGGCCACAATTAAAAGTGGTAATGAATCTAGGGAAGTGTGTACTTAGAGAGTTACGTTTGTTTGTACTGGATATTAGAGAAATTCTATCTCTCCTACCAACTTCAATTCTATCCTGTTCTAATGTATTACTTTCATATCCTTTTTGTTCGAATCTCTCTTTAATAATTTTTGATTGTGTGTTAAAATCTTCTATTGTATCGCAGTTCCTTCTGATACGAAGGAATTGGCCTTTAGCCATGTTCAGTGGTGGTCACTATCCTTCCTAATATATGTGTTTGTATCACAATTTTTAAAATAAGTTTTAGTGAGTATGTTACCTTCTGATATGTATATAGTGAGATCCAAAAAGGTGATCTCAGTTTTATTTATCTCAGGTGTTAATATTATGTTCATATTATTATTGTTTAGATGAGAAATAAAGGTGTTTAATGCATCTTCACTATCATTCCAAATGCACAAAATATCATCTATGTATCTCCGCCAGGACACCAGGCCCGCCCCAATCGCATCTTTGGACCATACAAAAGTGTGTTCATAGTGGTCCATATAAATATTTGCATAACTTGGGGTGACTTGGAGTGAACCTGGTGCCCATGGCGGTTTCCCATCGAACCAAAAGAAATTATGTTTCAAAATGAATTCTATTGATGTAATAATAAACTCTAATAATGAAGATGACAAATTTGGATCCTGTTCTAACATCCACTTTATAGCTTCTAAACCTTTTTGATGGTCAATGATAGAATAAAGTGAGGTTACATCCATTGTGAGCCATGAGTAACCTGGTTCCCATTTGGTATAATTTAGTAAATATAATACTTGTTTAGTATCCTTAAGGTAAGATTTAGCTGTTTGTGCATAAGGTTGTAATAGATAACCTATGAAAGCTGATAGACTGCAAGTTAGAGAATCTATCCCACTAGTAATGGGCCTACCTGGAGGTTTTAATGGGTTCTTATGAACTTTGGGTAGGAAATAAAAAAAATGTGTATTTTTTATTCAGTTTTATATAAAAATGCATATTCATCCTTGGAAATGATTTCTTTATCTAAAGCTTGCAATAATATTCTGTTGAGTTCTGTTGTGAATTGTTTTTTTGGGTATTCTTGAAGTATTATATAAGTGATCGTGTCTGATAATATTCTATTTGATTCTTCCATGTAGTAGCTACGATCCATAATTACAATACTTCCTCCCTTATCTGCCTCCTTTATGATTATATCTTTACGTTTATTTAGAGTTTGATTGATATCAAATTCTTGTTTAGTTAAATTTGAATATTTTGGTTTGGACTGAAGTTCCTCTATGTCTTTGAGTATTAATTTCCCAAACACTTCTATGTTGGGGCCTTTACAATGGCTTGGGTAGAAAGTAGAAGTGTTTTTAAAGTAAGATCTAGGTTCTTTATTTTGAGGTATGGTAGCCTGATTGTGATAAAGTATATCTTTTCTAGCAAAAAATCTTTTTACTGTTAAATTTCGAATGAACTTCTGTGCATCTATGAAAAGTTGGAAGGTGTTTACACTCTGAGTTGGAATGAATTTTAAACATTTTGATAATACCTTTTTTTCTTGGTTAGTTAAAATAGATGAAGAGATATTATGTATTCCTAGTCCCTCTGGCACCTTCTTCTGTGTCTTTGTTCTTCCTCCTCTTCCCCCCCTGTGTGATCTGGTGTTCTTTCTCTTTTTTTCTGGTTTGTTCTGTTTGGACAAAGTGGGGAGTAACGGTTGGGGTGAACCCACCCTTGGTGGCTGGGAGTGTAATGTGTCCCTATTTTGTGTCTCTCCCTGTGTGTATCTGTCATGGAACTTTCGCTGTGGTGCATATCCCTTTAAGAAGAGCTTATAAATTCCCATGAGCCTCTATCCTAACTGCCAGTTAATGTAGTGTTATGCATAGTAATCACTTCAACTGAACATCGCTCCTACTCTACTCTTTGGCTATTTGGATTACAAACTCTATTAATTATTCTACAGACCCTAACCAGGCTCAACTTGTCTGCTGTGACAGACCAACGCTTATAATCATTATAACAGACTCGGACAGTCTTACCAGCTGACGGCCTCAACCCCTTCACAACTAACCACATCTTCGGGCTCTCCTTAGCCACTCTCAGCTTATCTGCTCTACTTTGCACGCCGGACTTTGTGGTTAAACTTAAACAACCAAACGAGCATTGATAAAACGCTGTCCTCTGCCTTCAAGAACCGCCGCTCTCGCTCAGAGACACTGAACTCAGCCTGTCAGCAAATCCAGGCAGCGGATTGGTGGAAGCGTACACACCCACTTCCAACTCGTCACCGCAATACTCACAGCCGCTCCACACAGCTAGTACAATACGCAGCTCCTACAACCTAATTCCTTAGTGAATAATGTCGGAGCACTTCTCTTGCCAGCAAGTGATAAATTTGTCTATATTGTATATACAAAAGGACATTGAGTCTGACTCATTGAAGTAACACAGGCCTCTGCTTCTCCATATAACTAAGTACAACCGCCTATACCGGGGATACATCTCAAAACTCCTGTAACCTATTATCACAGGACCAAGAATCCTGCTTCCTAACACTTACCACATTGCTACTCTCAGACTGCAGTTGAGATCCTCATCCCCAAGGTATCTTTGCCTAAGACACCTTACATACCTTACAGTATCTAGGAAAAGGAAAAGGGTGAATTTTATCTTGTTCAAAATGTGAGTGTTTTTGTCCATCAAAATCTTTTTTGTGTTCTCTATTAAATTCTGTGGTTTCTTGTTTATATGTGTGAGAATTATGGTGTATTTTATTTTCATAATTACTTTGATTATTCCTATAATCATATTTAGTTTTTATCTTATCGTTCCTACTATTTCTATAGTTGTAGGAATTGTCACGTCTATAATCATAGTGTCTTCTTTCATCATTTTTTCTGTGACTGGAATAATCTCTCTGTGAATTATTACCTTTGTGATTCCTATAGTGTGAGTGATCTTTGTTATCATATTCTTTGTGTGAATGGTGATTTCCTGTGTACGTGTTCAGCATTGCACCAGCAGCTCTTGTAGCAGGGGGTGTCGTATTCGATCGGGTTGATTTGTGGCGAGTTCTGTCCGCCTCCTCAGAGCAGGCGGACAGGTTAGGGAGCAGCGGTCTTTAGACCGCTGCTTCATAACTGGTGTTTCTGGTGAGTCTGAAGGCTCGCCAGAAACACGGTCTTTCAAGCTACATACGGAGCTTGATAAATGGGCCCCCATATGTTACTAGAAAAAAATGTAAACTGTGTTTGCTGCATTTGTTTTCAATAAACAACCTCTACCCATTTTGCAGTTTGTAAACTGATCTTTTCTGCTGAGGACAATTAGGGACAGATATGTGATGCTGCTATGTGCACTTTCAATTTTCAGGACTGAAAAATACACAAGTTTTAGGCTTAAATTACAGGAAAATAGGGCAAAATAAATAATGAAGGTAAATGTAATAAATAAAGCAAATGACAGAGAACAACCCTATGGATTACAGCTACTTTTTTAGAAAGAAGGCAGGATTATCAGGACCATTCTTACGCGTTTCGCTCATCATGCACTTTGTCAGACGCCTCTGATAAAGTCACAATAAGAGGTCACGATAATGCTGCATCTTTCTAATAAAGCCGCCTTAATCCATAGGACTGTTCCTTGCTGTTTGTTTATTACAGTTTATATGTAGTGAATAGAGGAATCACTGTAACAGTGGGGACCCTTTGTACCACTGAAGTGTTGGCGTGCAGCTGCCGGAGGAAACCTAAAGCTACACAGGAAACTCGCCATGACCGGAAGTGACTAGTAGCACAAGCGAGTGGGACGCTCTTTCTGCATACGGATCTATAATTCAACCAGGGACAAAAGGGAATAGTGAGTGAGTGAAGATATTTCTATGTGTTTATTGCATTATTAGTCACTGTACGTCTGACACACAGATAATATCCCGGCACACAGCTGATATAACAATACTATTATACATTAAATAGTGAGTCAGTGAAGTTATTTCTATGTGTTTATTGCATTATTAGTCACTGTACATTTGTGACACACAGATAATATCCCGGCACACAGCTGATATAACAATACTATTAGACAATAAATAGTGAGTGAGTTAAGTTATTTCTATGTGTTTATTGCATTATTAGTCACTGTACGTCTGTGACACACAGATAATATCCAGGCACACAGCTGATATAACAATACTATTAGACATTAAATAGTGAGTGAGTGAAGTTATTTCTATGTGTTTATTGCATTATTAGTCACTGTACATTTGTGACACACAGATAATATCCCGGCACACAGCTGATATAACAATACTATTAGACATTAAATAGTGAGTGAGTGAAGTTACCTCTATGTGTTTATTGCATTATTAGTCCCTGTACGTCTGTGACACACAGATAATATCTCGGCACACAGCTGATATAACAATACTATTAGACATTAAATAGTGAGTGAGTGAAGTTATTTCTATGTGTTTATTGTATTATTAGTCACTGTACGTCTGTGACATACAGATAATATCCCGGCACACAGCTGATATAACAATACTATTAGACATTAAATAGTGAGTGAGTGAAGTTATTTCTGTGTGTTTATTGCATTATTAGTCACTGTACGTCTGTGACACACAGATAATATCCCGGCACACAGCTGATATAACAATAATATTAGACATTAAATAGTGAGTGAGTGAAGTTATTTCTATGTGTTTATTGCATTATTAGTCACTGTAAGTTTGTGACACACAGATAATATCCCGGCACACAGCTGATATAACAATACTATTAGACAATAAATAGTGAGTGAGTTAAGTTATTTCTATGTGTTTATTGCATTATTAGTCACTGTACGTCTGTGACACACAGATAATATCCCGGCACACAGCTGATATAACAATACTATTAGACATTAAATAGTGAGTCAGTGAAGTTATGTCTATGTGTTAATTGCATTATTAGTCACTGTATGTCTGTGAAATAGTGAGTGAGGGAAGTTATCTCTATCGCCTAGATGTAGAGTTCTGCGGCCAAAGGGGTGCGTTAGCTACGCATGCTTTTTTTTCCCTGCACCTTTTAAATACCGCTGGTATTTAGAGTTCACAGAAGGGCTGCGTTAGGCTCCAAAAAGGGAGCGTAAAGGCATATTTACCGCCACTGCAACTCTAAATACCAGCGGTGCTTACGGACGCGGCCAGCTTCAAAAACGTGCTCGTGCACGATTCCCCCATAGGAAACAATGGGGCCATTTGAGCTGAAAAAAAACCTAACACCTGCAAAAAAGCAGCGTTCAGCTCCTAACGCAGCCCCATTGTTTCCTATGGGGAAACAATTCCTAAGTCTGCACCTAACACCCTAACATGTACCCCGAGTCTAAACACCCCTAATCTTACACTTATTAACCCCTAATCTGCCGCCCCCGCTATCGCTGACCCCTGCATATTATTATTAACCCCTAATCTGCCGCTCCGTACACCGCCGCAACCTACGTTATCCCTATGTACCCCTAATCTGCTGCCCCTAACACCACCGACCCCTATATTATATTTATTAACCCCTAATCTGCCGCCCCCAACGTCGCCGCTACCTACCTACAATTATTAACCCCTCATCTGCCGACCGGACCTCACCACTACTATAATAAAGTTATTAACCCCTAATCCGCCTCAAAAACCCTATAATAAATAGTATTAACCCATAATATGCCCTCCCTAACATCGCCGACACCTAACTTCAAGTATTAACCCCTAATCTGCCGACCGGACCTCGCCGCTACTCTAATAAATGTATTAACCCCTAAAGCTAAGTCTAACCCTAACACTAACACCCCCCTAAGTTAAATATAATTTTTATCTAACGAAATAAATTATTTCTTATTAAATAAATTATTCCTATTTAAAGCTAAATACTTACCTGTAAAATAAACCCTAATATAGCTACAATATAAATAATAATTATATTGTAGCTATTTTAGGATTAATATTTATTTTACAGGCAACTTTGTATTTATTTTAACCAGGTACAATAGCTATTAAATAGTTAATAACTATTTAATAGCTACCTAGTTAAAATAATTACAAAATTACCTGTAAAATAAATCCTAACCTAAGTTACAATTAAACCTAACACTACACTATAAATAAATTAATTACATACAAATACCTACAAATAAATACAATTAAATAAACTAACTAAAGTACAAAAAAATAAAAAAAGAACTAAGTTACAAAAAATAAAAAAATAATTTACAAACATTATAAAAATATTACAACAATTTTAAGCTAATTACACCTACTCTAAGCCCCCTAATAAAATACCAAAGCCCCCCAAAATAAAAAAATGCCCTACCCTATTCTAAAATAAAAATTGAAAAGCTCTTTTACCTTACCAGCCCTTAAAAGGGCCTTTTGCGGGGTATGCCCCAAAGAATTCTGCTCTTTTGCCTGTAAAAAAAAAACATACAATACCCCCCCCAACATTACAACCCACCACCCACATACCCCTTATCTAACCCAAACCCCCCTTAAATAAACCTAACACTTAGCCCCTGAAGATCTCCCTACCTTGTCTTCACCACGCCGGGTATCACCGATCCGTCCAGAAGAGGCTCCGAAGTCTTCATCCAAGCCCAAGCGGGGGCTGAAGAGGTCCATCATCCGGCTGAAGTCTTGTTCCAAGCGGGGGCTGAAGAGGTCCATCATCCGGCTGAAGTCTTGATCCAAGCGGGGGCTGAAGAGGTCCATCATCCGGCTAAAGTCTTGTTCCAAGCGGGGGCTGAAGAGGTCCATCATCCGGCTGAAGTCTTCTATCAAGCGGCATCTTCAATCTTCTTTCTTCCGGCTCCATCTTCATCCCGCCGACGCGGAACATCCATCCTGGCCGACGACTTCCCGACGAATGACAGTTCCTTTAAGGGACGTCATCCAAGATGGCGTCCCTCAAATTCCGATTGGCTGATAGGATTCTATCAGCCAATCGGAATTAAGGTAGGAAAATTCTGATTGGCTGATGGAATCAGCCAATCAGATTCAAGTTCAATCTGATTGGCTGATTGGATCAGCCAATCGGAATTAAGGTAGGAAAATTCTGATCAGCCAATAGAATGCGAGCTCAATCTGATTGGCTGATCCAATCAGCCAATCGGATTGAACTTGAATCTGATTGGCTGATTAGGGGTTAATACTATTTATTATAGGGTTTTTGAGGCGGGAGTGAGGCGGATTAGGGGTTAATAACTTTATTATAGTAGCGGTGAGGTCCGGTCGGCAGATTAGGGGTACATAGGGATAACGTAGGTTGCGGCGGTGTGCGGTCGGCAGATTAGGGGTTAATAAATATAATATAGGGGTCGGCGGTGTTAGGGGCAGCAGATTAGGGGTACATAGGGATAACGTAGGTTGCGGCGGTGTGCGGTCGGCAGATTAGGGGTTAAAATTTTTTATTAGAGTGGCTGCGATGTGGGGGGGCCTCGGTTTAGGGGTACATAGGTAGTTTATGGGTGTTAGTGTACTTTAGAGCACAGTAGTTAAGAGCTTTATGAACAGGCGTTAGCCCAGAAAGCTCTTAACTCCTGACTTTTCTCTGCGGCTGGAGTCTTGTCGTTAGATTTCTAACGCTCACTTCAGCCAAGACTCTAAATACCGGCGTTAGAAAGATCCCATTGAAAAGATAGGATACGCAAATGGCGTAGGGGGATCTGCGGTATGGAAAAGTCGCGGCTGCAAAGTGAGCATTAGACCTTTACCTGCACGACTCTAAATACCAGCAGTAGCCCAAAACCAGCGTTAGGAGCCCCTAACGCTGGTTTTGATGGCTAACGCAGAACTCTAAATCTAGGCGTATGTGTTTATTGCATTATTAGTCATTGTACGTCTGTGACACACAGATAGTATCCCAGCACACAGCTGATATAACAATACTATTAGACATTAAATAGTGAGTGAGTGAAGTTACCTCTATGTGGTTATTGCATTATTAGTCACTGTATGTTTGTGACACACAGATAATATCCCGGCACACAGCTGATATAACAATACTATTAGACATTAAATAGTGAGTGAGTGAAGTTATTTCTATGTGTTTATTGCATTATTAGTCACTGTACGTCTGTGACACACAGGTAATATCCCGGCACACAGCTGATCTAACAATACTATTAGACATTAAATAGTGAGTGAGTGACGTTATTTCTATGTGTTTATTGCATTATTAGTCACTGTACGTCTGTGACACACAGATAATATCCCGGCACACAGCTGATCTAACAATACAATTAGACATTAAATAGTGAGTGAGTGAAGTTACCTCTATGTGTTTATTGCATTATTAGTCACTGTACGTCTGTGACACACAGATAATATCCCGGCACACAGCTGATATAACAATACTATTAGACATTAAATAGTGAGTGATTGAAGTTATTTCTATGTGTTTATTGCATATTTAGTTACTGTACAATTGTGACACACAGATAATATCCCAGCACACAGCTGATATAACAATACTATTAGACATTAAATAGTGAGTGATTGAAGTTATTTCTATGTGTTTATTGCATATTTAGTTACTGTACAATTGTGACACACAGATAATATCCCAGCACACAGCTGATATAACAATACTATTAGACATTAAATAGTGAGTGATTGAAGTTATCTCTATGTGTTTATTGCATTATTAGTCACTGTACAATTGTGACACACAGATAATATCCGTCACGCAGCTGATCTAACAATACTATTAGACATTAAATAGTGAGTGAAGTTACCTCCATGTGTTTATTGCATTATTAGTCACTGTATGTCTGTGACACACAGATAATATCCCGGCACACAGCTGATATAACAATACTATTAGACATTAAATAGTGAGTCAGTGAAGTTATTTCTATGTGTTTATTGCATTATTAGTCACTGTACGTCTGTGACACACAGATAATATCCCGGCACCCAGCTGATATAACAATACTATTAGACATTAAATAGTGAGTAAGTGACGTTACCTCTATGTGTTTATTGCATTATTAGTCACTGTACATCTGTGACACACAGATAATATCCCTGCACACAGCTGATATAACAATACTATTAGACATTAAATAGTGAGTGAAGTTACCTCTATGTGGTTATTGCATTATTAGTCACTGTACATCTGTGACACACAGATAATATCCCGGCACACAGCTGATATAACAATACTATTAGACATTAAATAGTGAGTGAGCGACGTTACCTCTATGTGTTTATTGCATTATTAGTCACTGTACATCTGTGACACACAGATAATATCCCTGCACACAGCTGATATAACAATACTATTAGACATTAAATATTGAGTCAGTGAAGTTATTTCTATGTGTTTATTGCATTATTAGTCACTGTACGTCTGTGACACACAGATAATATCCAGGCACACAGCTGATATAACAATACTATTAGCATGGTAAGGAAATGGTTACGGCGGACAAGCCAGTGGTATAGGGGATGGTCAGCGGGGCAGGGTGGAGAGCAGGAGTGGGAATGCTCAGTGTGCTAATTTATGGGTTTTTTTTCTCTCTTCTTTTTTTTTTTTTTTTTTTTTTTTTTTTAATTTTTTTTAATTTTTCTTATTTTTTTTTATCCTCTCGAGCTGCCAAGGCCAAAAAGAAGATATAATTTTTGCCATGATATTTTCATTGCAAAATGGATAATATAGATAAGTGATGTTCATATATTATGTCATTTTTGCATGTTGAATATTGTATTTTTCAATTTTGTTTTGTGCTGTCAAAGACATATTATGTTTTCACCCGGCATGGTGTTAATTACTTTGTAACATGTCTAAATTGTATGATTCTTTTTATGGCAGCGTCAAATAAATAAATATTAAAAAAAAAAAAAAGACATTAAATAGTGAGTCAGTGAAGTTACCTCTATGTGTTTATTGCATAAGGGTCAAATCGCCATGACTTCATTCCCACCTTACCCAATAAAAACACAGACACATATTTGGAGGTATAAGACCGTGAAGCAAGGTCGCGTTTATTAAAACCTAACCAGGCAAACTCTAAACTTATTAACTTGGAAGCTTAAGGCTTATCTATGGGTGGCGGCATCTGAGCTAAACTATATTCTAAGCCTAATCCATAATTTAGTATATATATATATACAACCAGCGTAGTGAGGTCACCGGCCCGGATTGGTTGTTGCAATGCTCCTGCCGAGCATTGCCCTTCAGAGGCTGGCATCATCCACAAGGGGTTTCAAGGTCAGCAGGCCCCGCGGGGAGAGGCGTTACAAGCTGCGACTTGCAACATCATGCCCCTCCCATTAGCTCGACCACACCCTCGCGGAAACCATAAAAATTCTTTGGCCGGGACCCCGCCACGCCAGCCGATAATTTCTACTCTTATGCTAGCAAATTGCTCCATAACCCTTTAGGGTCATCATTTAGGCGTAAGACGCACAACAAACACCCATGATGTGAAGCCAAAAATTACCACTTTGGACTTAAGATCAGCTAGCCTGATTAGGCATGCCCCTGCCAAAGTCCTAACAAAACCACCCTAATGGCAGCTGTCACTCAGTGCCAGCCCCCCTTTCCTGCAAAAAATATCAAACACGTTAACAACAAGGGAGGGGATGGGCGGGGAAAAAACTTTCTTCAGCAGTTGCAGACAAGAAAGAGGAAGTGTTCCAGCATCCATGCACTTTTATAACAGGTAAGAGTCCCCACCCCCACATATTGCAACAATTGTTGCAAACTCACACACTGCACAGCTTTACATTTCAGTCAGGCAGCATACCCCTTAAGACGTTACATGCACACATATGCCTTTCACTACCATAAGGGTCAAATCGCCATGACTTCATTCCCACCTTACCCAATAAAAACACAGACACATATTTGGAGGTATAAGACCGTGAAGCAAGGTCGCGTTATTAAAACCTAACCAGGCAAACTCTAAACTTATTAACTTGGGAAGCTTAAGGCTTATCTATGGTGGCGGCAATCTGAGGCTAAACTATATTCTACAGCCTATCCATAATTTAGTATTATATATATAAGTACAACCAGCGTAGTGAGGTCACCGGCCCGGATTGGTTGTTGCAATGCTCCTGCCGAGCATTGCCCTTCAGAGGCTGGCATCATCCACAAGGGGTTTCTAGGTCAGCAGGCCCGCGGGGAGAGGCGTTACAAGCTGCGACTTGCAACATCATGCCCCTCCCATTAGCTCGACCACACCCTCGCTAAACCATAAAAATTCTTTGGCCTGGACCCCGCCACAAGAGATACCACACTGCCTCCATAATGGAGGCTCTTGCCGCCACACCTAGGGATAGCTAACTGACATACCGCCTCAACGCGCCAGCTAGATTAGCCAAAAATAGCTCTAACCCTTCTTCAGTTAAATGAACCCCGTCCGGCCTGTACAGCCGCTTGCAGTCCCCCAAGATGTTATCATGCCTGATCACAAAGCCACCTTCCTCCACGATCAACCTCCCCCACATCTCTGTTTCAACTTCTTCCGGATACGGTAGGCTGAACGGTGCACTCTCACATTGCCGCCACTGCAAGCGCGCTAATCACATTTGGACCAAGCCACTCGTACCCCCGGGAAACTGCACTTTCAACCAACGTACATCTGATTGAATGATGTTCACCAACTCCAGCACAGGCAAACTCCCCACATCATTTCCACCCAGATGCAACACAATCAAGGAAGGCCGTCCCCAACGAAGGAAGGCCTCCTCCAGACGACCTGGCAAATCACTCCACAACATTCCCCTTTTCCCCAGCCATCTAATGGAAACCGCATCTGGACGAAATCCCAGCTGCTGGCCGCCCGGGCGCCTCAAAGCGTGAATGGCCGCCCAGTGAACGTACGAGTGGCCGACTATCCACGCTCTACACGGAGGGGCTCTTACACCTAAAATCAACAAAAATTTTCATTACTAAGTCCCCGCCCATTTTTTAATACCCACCCCTCCCCTTTTTCACTATCTACACTTTACTCCGAAGGGGTCTAATGTATGTCCTATACCGTTTGGAACTCCACCTTCCCAGTTTCTTAATTTCCCGCTCTGACGCCCAGCCGCAGCCGCGCTGGTGGCCGCTCCAATGCGAAAGGAGTGGGGAGCGATGAGCCCAGGGTCCAAGCCGACCCTCTTAGCAGCTTCCCTCCAACACCCTCCGAAACTGGAATCTGGACAGGTTAGACCCATCCGCGTGAATAAAAAACTGCCTTGAACTCCCTGGCCTGTTCGCCGAAAAATCAGAAGCCAGCCGGACGGGGGCAACACCCCACAAAGGTCCTGCTGCTGTATGGACAACCATACACCTTTCCTGTCTTGATCCGTCTTTGATCTAGGGATAAATAACAATAGCGCTTTCAAGTCAAACCTGACGTGCTGCGCTTGGATACCACAACCTACCCGCCGACCTGGTTGGACTAACTATCTCGCCTACTCTCAGGGCCCCAAAGAAGAGCAACCGCAAATGCCGCCCTAAACAAAGCAACCTCATACTCATCCGCGCACACTTCCGGCAGCGCTGCCAATAAGGCCCCAGCCGCTGAATTGTAATGGGCTCTCGCCGGTCTGCCGACTTAGCCTCTATCCTGCCCCAGCCTTTCATTACCTGCCTAACCAGAAACGCATTCGTCCCATCCTGGATACCCTTCCATTTAGCGAAAAAGGATAAGGCAGCTAGCCTTCCTTGCATGGATCCTTTTCTACAGCCACTTTCCTTCAAACACACCATCCACTCAAGCAACAAAGCTGGCGATCCGGATTCCACCGGAACGCCTTACCCTTGAGGAAAACTTCCCATTCGGCCCAGTACTTGCCGTAGGCCTTCCAGGTAGCAGGTGCCAGCGACGCCTGAACCATTGAAGTCAACACGTCCCCCCTTCCGCCACCTGCCAAAGAAAGGAAGGACAAGGAGTACCAACCTCTGCTGCCCTTGGTGCCAGCTTTCTGAATGCCTCCCATTGGCCTCGCGACAACGCAGTCCGCCAATACATTATCGACCCCAGGCACATGCCGCGCCGTAAAGTCAATGTTGTGCTGCAAGCACCGCAGCACCACCCACCGAAGGTAACGCACCACAATAGGGGAAGAGGCTGAAAGATTGTTGATAGCAAACACGACGCTCAAATTATCGCACCAGAATATTACATTCTGGTTTGCTAGTTGTCGCCCCCATAACTCAATGGCTACGACAATAGGGAACAATTCCAGGAGCGTAAGGTTCCTAGTCCAACCCCTCTCCGTCCAGGCCACAGGCCACTCCCCGGCACTCCATGCGCCGTTGAAGTAAGCCCCATAACCCTTTGCCCCCGCCGCATCCGTGAACAGATGCAAAGCTTGGCTAGATGTCCTCACCTGCCTCCACAACAGGACCCCATTGAAATCTTTCAGGAACAATTCCCAGATTCTCAAGTCTTCCTTCATATCCGGAGACACCGCACATGACTTGCGGCTCCCGCTATCTCCTTTTAGAGGGCCCTCCAACCTCCTGTTGAATACTCTGCCCATCGGGATAACTTTGCATGCGAAAATTGAGCAAACCCAGTAAAGACTGCAAACTCCTTTATCGCTAGCCGGTCCGCCGCCGCGGCCGAAGAAACCGCGGCCAGCATTCGCACCACCTTATCGTTTGGCAACCTGCCACTGCCTTTCTAAAGTATCGATCTCGATACCCAGAAACGTCAGGCAAGTGCAGGGCCCCTGGGTCTTGTCCTCCGCCAATGGGACCCCAAAATGCGCAAATAGGGTTCTCATCACCGACATGAGTCGCTCGCACTCGAGCGACCCAGCTCTACCTATCAGCAGAAAATCATCCAAGTAATGGGCTATCAGCCCACCCCGCGCTTCTGAAAACACCGCCCAGTGCAAGAATGTGCTGAACATCTCGAAAAAGGCGCATGAGACCGAGCAACCCATTGGGAGACAACGATCCACATAGTAAGCGCCCTCGGAACCAGCACCCCCATCAACCGAAAGGATGCCGGATGAATAGGCAGCAAGCGGAAGGCCGACTCAATGTCAAGCTTTGCTAAGAGTGCCCCAACACCAGCCTGCTGCACCAAAACCATTGCTTGGTCAAACGACTGATAAAAAACTGAGCTCACTTCTGGGTTGATTGCGTCATTGACCGAATTACCTTTCGGGTATGACAAATGCTGAATCAACCGGAATTTCCCCGATTCCTTCTTCGGCACAACCCCCAGTGGGGAAACCACCAACCCTCCATGGGTGGCTTCCGAAAGGGGGGCCCACCATCCGACCTAAACTCAGTTCTTGCCCAGTTTATCCCTCACTACGTCAGGGTAGTCATACGCTGACTTGAGGTTCCGCTTCTGACGCGCCCCAACTACCGGACCCTACCACTGGAATGAGGAAACCCTCCCGCAATCCGGCCAGGAGGAGATCCCCAGCCCTCCTGTCCGGGTACGCCCCTGAGCCATGGCTCAAGGGCGGCCCACCCTCAACGGCGTTGGTGCCCTTTGCCCCAGCAGCCCCTCTGCCGGCTCCGCGGCCCCCCGTCTCTTTCCGTCTAGCGCATTCGGTCCCTGGATGACCCGCTCCGCAGTATATGCAGGAGTGCCGAAAGGAGCAGTTCGCTCCCCGGTCACACTTCCCGTCGTTAAACCTCCAACACTCCCCGCCCTTTCCGTTTGACTCCCCCCCATCTGCCTGCTCCCCCCGGCCCCTTGCGCCTGAAGGTGGGGGAGGGAGAGCGCTCCGCACCCAGACGCTGCCATAAGTGCACATCCGTGGTGCCAAAGGTCAGCAAAGGATTCCCTACCATCTTACGCCTATAATCCGCGTCATAAGACCGCCATACCCCGTCCTTATACGTCTTATGGACGAACCTCGATAGTCTCCATGTATTTTAAACACGTCAACCCGCAGCTCAGGCTTCGCCTCCACTAGGCAAGAAGCCAAGACTCTAAAACACGTGCGCCACTCGTCCATTGTCTCCGGTCTCTTGACCTTTTTTGGACCTGAGCCGTCCTCGCTCCTCTCCTTGGCCTTATGGGCCTCCAGCGACAAATCGAAAATGTGCACATATTTGCCATCTCTAATTTTCTTGATCGTCTTAGCTTTAAGGTGAGAATGCAATGAGTGCACGCTGCAGGGGTAGGCATCTCCCTGCAGCGCCACTTTCCTGTCTGCCACCGCCAAGCTCGCAGCCCCTGGCCCTACCTGCTGAACAGCCCCCCTGAGCCTCCCATCTGCGCTCCCCACCCGGAGCTAGCCTCGACTCCTGTCTCTGTTGCCCAGCTACCAACCTGCGAAGATATTTCAATACCCGTTTTTGAGGTTTAGACACTGGCCCTAAGGAGTCGTCACTCTCAGAGCCAGTGTCACTAGATGACCCACCCACACCCTCCCCCAGCACCCCACACAATGCAATCTCACCTGCTCCTGCCGCCGCCGAGGGAAAAGCCTCCTGGCCTGGACCGGTCCTCTGAGAAGCATCCTGGCAAACTGCCACCGCAGCATCCCGCTAACCTGCGGAAACAAAACAGAATCGGGAGCACCAGGGATCAAGGAACGGGCACCACCCCCACCCATTACAGCACTACTTTGCAGGCCACCCACCTGGGCCCCGCCCCCGACTGCCCTGTTCCCCCCAGCCCCTGCGCTTCCAGCCACAGGCCCGTGTGCACACCGCCCTCCCTCTGCCCACAACTCCCCACATGACCGGGATCCACCCCCCCAGCGCTGACCTGAACTGTATGTTGCTGCCCCCCATCCCAGAAGGGCCAGCGTGCGCCCCTTGGGCCAATATTGAGGCCAGCCTGAAAATTTCCCCCATCACATCCTGTCGTCCTCTTCTCCCAGAGGCTCATGCCCAACTTGCAACCCACCAACCTGGTTACTTGCCCACAACAGGGCCACTCACACTCGGCATTGACATATCTGGCCCAGGCCCACCCCGCCCTGGTGCCCGCACCAACAAGTCCACTAGTGCCAAAAACCCCAAGGCCCATGGACTCCCAGCCCGCGGCTCGGGCCCGCTAATAGCCAGCACCCATAAGCGCCCCCACAAATGTCTCCAATTGCCAAGTGCCTGACCCCCCATGTCCTCTCACCACCGCGCCTGTCCGGTGCTGCCCCTCCCGGATCCCCGGGCTCTCCCGACTCACCTTCCGCGCCTCCATCCGTCGACCTGACTCCGCCGCGCCCGAAACCTGGAAATGCCTTCGCACGCGCGGGCGCCCGAAAGGTGACGTCACTAGCGCGACTACCGGAAGTGACGTCACTCGCGCGCCTACCACCGACCGAAGGCCTCCACCGAGGGAAGAAGCCTGCCCCCCGCTCCAGCCTGGACCACGCCGCCGACCGCCGAACCCTCCGCCGGACCACCGAGGACGTTGCCAGACTGCTCCATACCCGCCGCGACGCCCGGCACCTGCTCCCGCCGAAAGGGCCTGATTAAGGCCACGACCCGGCCGCCCGTGCCGCCCTGCTGGGACAGGTAAGTTAGGTAAGTACCCGTCCCAAAGAGGGGCCGCAGACCCACCGGGGCCACCACTGAGTGAGGGGGCACCCTGCAGGGCCGTAGTCTCCGCCATCGGAGCCACCGGGGTAGGGGGGGAACCCACTGGGGCCCACCAGGCGCGACCATGCGGTGTAGGCCCGAAGGCCCGCCGCCTAAAGTTAGGCCCCCCCTGCTCGCCCTGCCACATCGCGGCGTAGGCCTAAAGTCCTCCCGCTTGAAGTCGGGGCCTTCACCCACGCCCTGCGCAACTAGGCCCTCTGGCCCGCTCACTGACCCCCGGCCCTGCGCCACGCGCCCCTGATCCGGGCCTACCTCCCCACACCAGGCCGCCCGCCCGACTCAAGCTGCCCGGGCCTAAACACCTCCGGGAGGCCGATCGAGCCAACCGGTAGACCTTTCCACACCCACCTCCAACCCCTGAACCCAACCCCGAATCCTCCAAATCTTCCCCCTGGGACCCACCGGAAGAGGGAAGGGGAGGAAGACACTCCCAAGGGCTCCCCAGGGTCCCGGGAAGGGGTGAGGCCCACCCCCTGAGAAGGGCTAGGGCCTACTACCTCACTAACCAAACTGCGCCACCATCTCCCCCTCACAGATACTCGCCGTGTCACTGCGAAGACTCCCTCATACCGCTTTGGAGGAACAGACTGACGCCTAGGGCCGCACCATTTTTGCCGCAAAAACAGAAAAAACCTTTCTTTCAGCAGTTGCAGACAAGAAAAGAGGAAGTGTTCCAGCATCCATGGCACTTTTATAACAGGTAAGAGTCCCCCACCCCACATATTGCAACAATTGTTGCAAACTCACACACTGCACAGCTTTACATTTCAGTCAGGCAGCATAACCTTAAGACGTTACATGCACAAATATGCCTTTCACTACCATTATTAGTCTCTGTACATTTGTGACACACAGATAATATCCAGGCACACTGCTGATATAACAATACTATTAGACATTAAATAGTGAGTGAGTGAAGTTATTTCTATGTGTTTATTGCATTATTAGTCACTGTACGTTTGTGACACACAGATAATATCCGGCACACAGCTGATATATCAATACTATTAGACATTAAATAGTGAGTGAGTGAAGTTACCTCTATGTGTTTATTGTATTATTAGTCACTGTACGTCTGTGACACACAGATAATATCCCACAGCACAGCTGATATAACAATACTATTAGAAAGTAGAATAGTGAGTGAGTGAAGTTATTTCTATGTGTTTATTGCATTATTAGTCACTGTACATTTGTGACACACAGATAATATCCCAGCACACAGCTGATATAACAATACTATTAGACATTAAATAGTGGAGTGAAGTTACCTCTATGTGTTTATTGCATTATTTAGTCATTGTACGTTTGTGACACACAGATAATATCTCGGCACACAGCTGATATAACAATACTATTAGACATTAAATAGTGAGTCAGTGAATGTTTACCTCTATGTGTTTTATTGCATTATTAGTCACTGTACGTCTGTGACACACCGATAATATCCCGGCACACAGCTGATATAACAATACTATTAACATGATAAATAGTGAGTCAGTGAAGTTATTTCTATGTGTTTATTGTGTTATTAGTCACTGTACGTCTGTGACACACCGATAATATCCCGGCACACAGCTGATATAACAATACTATTAGACATTAAATAGTGAGTGAGTCAAGTTATTTCTATGTGTTTATTGCATTATTAGTCACTGCACGTTTGTGACACACAGATAATATCCCGGCACACAGCTGATATAACAATACTATTAGACATTAAATAGTGAGTGAGTGAAGTTATTTCTATGTGTTTATTTGCATTATTAGTCATTGTACGTTTGTGACACACAGATAATATCCCAGCACACAGCTGATATAACAATACTATTAGACATTAAATAGTGAGTCAGTGAAGTTACCTCTATGTGTTTATTGCATTATTAGTCACTGTACGTTTGTGACACACAGATAATATCCCGGCACACAGCTGATATAACAATACTATTAGACAATGAAAGTATACAGTAAAGTAGCTTTCCTAGGAATAATTAGTCAGTTTATATTACAGTCTCAAGGTGTTTTACTGTCCCTTGAGTCCAGATCTAGCTTTGTGCTATCTTGTTGTGAATCCTTGTTTAATGAAGATAACATTTTGACAAATCAAACAAGATATTGATTACCTAGAATATAATTTGTATTAATTATTTCTGTTATTAATTAAAGGGATATAAAAAAAAATATATTAGATCAGTTTATTATTGTACCACTGATTGTATATAACTATGATTTAACTCCTGCAAAGAGATTAAACACATAGTTGAAGTCAGCTTTACAGCTGCAATGTACTACTGGGAGCTAGCTGAGCATATCTGGTGAGCCAATGGCAAGAGTTGTGTGTAGCCACCAATCAGCAGTCAGCTCCCAGTAGTAACTTTCTGCTGCTGGGAATATGTACATATTCTTTTTAGCAAAGGATACAAAAAGAACAAAGTAAATTTTATAACAGAAGTGAAGGTTAAAGTATCTTAAAATGACACATTCTATCTGAATCACACATTAATGTCCTATCCCTTTAAGTACGATTTAAGTAACAGAAAATGTCTGTGTATAAAGTCTTGCTGCTGATTAATAATCTGGGTGGTGTAGGTCGGGGGTTAATTTGATATTGTTTTATGTACTGTTAAAGGGACAGTAAAGTAAATATTAAACATAAATAGATTGGATAGAACATGATATTTCAAACAACTTTCTAATTTACTTATATTATCAATTGTGCTTAGTTCTCTTGGTATCCTTTGTTAAAGAGTACTCCTAGGTTTACTCAGGAGTGTGCACGTGTCTTTAGGCAGCAGAGATTACAACAACATTTATAGCACAATGTTATACATAGTTACAAGCACTGCTGTACAGAGGCTAAATGCATATCCGTAATCGAATATCAGCCTCTGAGGTTTACTCTTTGACAAAGGATACCAAAAGGAACAAAGCAAATTAGATATTATAGAAATAAATTAGAAAGTTGGGTAAAAATTGCTGCTCTATATAAATTATCAGTGTTTAAAGGGACAGTCTACACCAGATTTTGTATGTTTTTAAAAGATAGATAATCCTTATTACCCATTTCCCAGTTTAGCATAACTAACACAGGTTATAATAATAGACCTTTTAACCTCTGTGATTATCTTGTATCTAAGCCTCTGCAAACCTGCCCCTTTTTTCAGTTCTTTTGACAGACTTGCAGTCTAGCCAATCAGTGACTGCTCCCCAGATAACTTCTCGTGCACGAGCAGAGTGTTATCTATATGAAATACGTGAACTAACACCCTCTAGTGGGTGAAAAACTGTTAAAATGCAATCTGAAAGAGGTGGGCTTCAAGGTCTAAGAATTAGCATATGAACCTCCTAGGTTAAGCTTTCAACTAAGAATACCAAGAGAACAAAGCAAAATTGGTGATAAAAGTAAATTGGAAAATTGTTTAAAATTACATGCTCTATCTGAATCATGAAAATCATGAAAAATTTTGGCCTAGACTGTCCCTTTAAGTTTCACTGTCAGTTTTGGGCTTCTGTTTTTGATGATGTTTTCCTTATTATTCTGTGATATTGGGTTTTATTTATAAAAAAAAAAAACACAAAATACTGTTCTGGATTACAATCACTTTTTATTTGCATGAAAAAACATTGTAATATCATTATATAGTAAACAGCAGCATTACATGATATATGCACACAATGGAATAAATATACCTAACACTTGTGCTCTTGATACAAAGGGATTTATCAGACATATAATGTTCCCTTTATATATACAGTGGGGGCCTAGTTTATCAAGCCGTCAACCTCAATACGCTGGAATTCCGCAGCGTATTTGTGGCGAGGCTGATACGCCTTAGTTATCAAAGGCTCGAGACCGGCAAAAGTAGAATTTTGTGACATAAGCATCGATCCGCCGGACTCAGTCCGACACAGATCGATTCTTACGTCACTCCCAGATGTTCCGCACACAAGTGCGGCACATTCTCACTACTTTTGCTAGTTATCAAAAAACTAGCAGGTACGCTCGGCACTTTTACGGCCCAGCGTACCTGGTTTTCAATCCGCCACCCCTGGAGGCGGCGGATCCCATAGGAATCAATGGGAGTCTGACCATAGCGAAAGTACAAGTTCGCTGCTGACAGACATCCCATTGATTTCTATGGGAGCTGTCTACACCTAACACCCTAACATGTACCCCGAGTCTAAACACCCACTAATCTGTCCCCCCCTACACCGCCGCAACTAAATAAAGTTATTACCCCCTAAACCGACGCTCCCGGAGCCCACCGCAAGCTACTCTATACATATTAACCCCTAAACCGCCGCTCCCGGAGCCCACCACAAGCTACTCTATACATATTAACCCCTAAACCGCCGCTCCCGGAGTGCACCGCAACTATAATAAATGTATTAACCCCTAAACCGCCGCTCCCTGAACCCGCCGCAACCTATATTAAATGTATTAACCCCTATCCTGCCCCCCCTACAACCGTCGCCACCTATAATAAATTATTAACCCCTAATCTGCCCCCCCTACACCGTCGCCACCTATAATAAATTTATTAACCCCTATCCTGCCCCCCCACTACGCCGCCGCCACTGTAATAAAATTATTAACCCCTAAACCTAACCCTAACGCCCCCCTAACTTAAATATTAATTACATAAATCTAAATAAATTAACTCTATTAACTAAATGAATCCTATTTAAAACTGAAATACTTACCTTTAAAATAAACCCTAATATAGCTACAATATAAATAATAATTATATTCTAGCTATCTTAGGATTTATTTTTATTTTACAGGTACCTTTCAATTTATTTTTAACTAGGTACAATAGCTATTAAATAGTTATTAACTATTTATTAGCTTACCTAGCTAAAATAAAGAGAAATGTACCTGTAAAATAAAAAACTAACCTAAGTTACAATTACACCTAGACAGTACACTATACTTTAATAAATTATTCCTATTTAAAAATAAATACTTACCTGTAAAATAAACCCTAAGATAGCTACAATGTAATTAATAATTATATTATAGCTATCTTAGGATTTATATTTATTTTACAGGTAACTTTGGTATTTATTTTCGCTAGTTAGAATAGTTTATAAATAGTTATTAACTATTTAATAACTACCTAGCTAAAAGAAATACAAAATTACCTGTAAAAATAAATCCTAACTTAAGTTACAATTAAACCTAATACTACACTATCATTAAATTAATTAAATAAACTACCTAACAAATAACTACAATTAAATACAATTACATAAACTAACTAAAGTACAAAAAATAAAAAAAAGCTAAGTTACAAAAAATAAAAAAAATAAGTTACAAACATGTTAAAAATATTACAACAATTTTAAGCTACTTACACCTAGATCTAAGCCCCCTAATAAAATAACAAAACCCCCCCAAAATAAAAAAATGCCCTACCCTATTCTAAATTAAATAAATTTCAAAGCTCTTTTACCTTACCAGCCCTTAAAAGGGCCATTTGTGGGGGAATGCCCCAAAGAAAACAGCTCTTTTGCCTGTAAAAGAAAAATACAACCCCCCCCCAACATTAAAACCCCACCACCCACATACCCCTAATCTAACCCAAAACCCCCCTTACAAAAAACCTAACACTAATCCCCTGAAGATCATCCTACCTTTAGTTTGTCTTCACTCAGCCGAGCCACCGATGGAACTGAAGAGGACATCCGGAGCGGAAGAAGTTAATCCTCCAAGCGGCGCTGAAGAAATCTTCCATCCGATGAAGTCATCATCCAGGCGGCGCTAAAGAAAAGTCTTCGATCCGGCCGTTGTCATCTTCAAAGAGGCGCTGAAGAGGTCTTCTATCCGGGCGATGTCATCTTCCAAGCCGGGTCTTGAATCTTCCTTCCGCCGACGCGGAACCACCTTCTTTACCGATGGACTACGATGAATGACGGCTCCTTTAAGGGACGTCATCCAAGATGGCGTCCCCTCAATTCCTGATTCTATCAGCCAATCGGAATTAAGGTAGGAAAAATCTGATTGGCTGATGGAATCAGCCAATCAGATTGAGCTCGCATTCTATTGGCTGTTCCGATCAGCCAATAGAATGCAAGCTCAATCTGATTGGCTGATTGGATCAGCCAATCGGACTGAACTTGAATCTGATTGGCTGATTCCATCAGCCAATCAGATTTTCCTACCTTAATTCCGATTGGCTGATAGAATCCTATCAGCCAATCGGAATTGAGGGGACGCCATCTTGGATGACGTCCTTAAAGGAGCCATCATTCGTCGTAGTCCCGTCGGTGAAGAAGGTGGTTCCGCGTCGGCGGAAGGAAGATTCAAGACCCGGCTTGGAAGATGACTTCGCCCGGATAGAAGACCTCTTCAGCGCCTTTTTGAAGATGACATCGGCCGGATCGAAGACTTTTCTTCAGCGCCGCCTGGATGATGACTTCATCGGATGGAAGATTTCTTCAGCACCGCTTGGAGGATTAACTTCTTCCGCTCCGGATGTCCTCTTCAGTTCCATTGGTGGCTCGGCTGAGTGAAGACAACTAAAGGTAGGATGATCTTCAGGGGATTAGTGTTAGGTTTTTGTAAGGGGGGTTTGGGTTAGATTAGGGGTATGTGGGTGGTGGGTTTTAATGTTGGGGGGGTTGTATTTTTCTTTTACAGGCAAAAGAGCTGTTTTCTTTGGGGCATGCCCCCACAAATGGCCCTTTTAAGGGCTGGTAAGGTAAAAGAGCTTTGAAATTTATTTAATTTAGAATAGGGTAGGGCATTTTTTTATTTTGGGGGGTTTGTTATTTATTAGGGGGCTTAGATTAGGTGTAAGTATCTTAAAATTGTTGTAATATTTTTAAAATGTTTGTAACTTATTTTTTTATTTTTTGTAACTTAGCTTTTTTTATTTTTTGTACTTTAGTTAGTTTATGTAATTGTATTTAATTGTAGTTATTTGTAGGTAGTTTATTTAATTAATTTAATGATAGTTTAGTATTAGGTTTAATTGTAACTTAAGTTAGGATTTATTTTACAGGTAAATTTTGTATTTCTTTTAGCTAGGTAGTTATTAAATAGTTAATAACTATTTAATAACTATTCTAACTAGCTAAAAGAAATACAAAGATACCTGTAAAATAAATATAAATCCTAAGATAGCTATAATATAATTATTAATTATATTGTAGCTATCTTAGGGTTTATTTTACAGGTAAGTATTTATTTTTAAATAGGAATAATTTATTAAAGTATAGTGTAGTGTTAGGTGTAATTGTAACTTAGGTTAGGATTTATTTCACAGGTACATTTCTCTTTATTTTAGCTAGGTAAGCTATTAAATAGTTAATAACTATTTAATAGCTATTGTACCTGGTTAAAATAAATTGAAAGGTACCTGTAAAATAAAAATAAATCCTAAGATAGCTAGAATATAATTATTATTTATATTGTAGCTATATTAGGGTTTATTTTAAAGGTAAGTATTTAGTTTTAAATAGGATTCATTTAGTTAATAAGAGTTAATTTATTTAGATTTATTTAATTAATATTTAAGTTAGGGGGGCGTTAGGGTTAGGGTTAGACTTAGGTTTAGGGGTTAATAATTTTATTACAGTGGCGGCGGTGTAGTGGGGGGCAGATTAGGGGTTAATAAATTTATTATAGGTGGCGACGGTGTAGGGGAGGCAGATTAGGGGTTATTAAATTTATTATAGGTGGCGACGGTGTAGGGGGGGCAGGATAGGGGTTAATAGGTTTAATATAGGTTGCGGCGGGTTCAGGGAGCGGCGGTTTAGGGGTTAAACTATTTATTTAGTTGCGGAGAGGTGCGGGATCAGCAGGATAGGGGTTAATAATTTTATAATAGAGGGCGACGGTGTAGGGGGGGCAGGATAGGGGTTACTAGGTATACTGTAGGTTTCAGCGGTGTCCGGGAGCGGCGGTTTAGGGGTTAATACATTTATAAGAGTTGCGGCAGGGTCTAGGAGCGGCGGTTTAGGGGTTAGTAACTTTATTGAGTTGCGGGAGGCTCCGGGGGCGCCGGTATAGGGGGTAGAACAGTGTAGTTTAGTGTGGGTGCTTAGTGACAGGCTAGCAATAAAGCTGGGAAAAAGCCGAAGGGCAGCGAGATCGGATGAGTGATAACTGTCACAGTCCGCTGCTCATCGCCCCGCGGCTTTTTGACAGCTTTATTTGATAACTTAGGCGTATTTTTTCAGGTCCGCGGCGGCGAAGGTAGGCGAGCTTAGGCGGGCGTATTGGGCCGGCGAAGCCAGAAAAGTAGACGGCTTGATAACTACCCCCCATTATGTGCTATTATCAGTTCTTGTGGCTTCTAACTAACATGAAAACATCTAAAAGACATAATATCAAGTTACAGAACATGACACACATATTACATACCCAGTATACATGTAGGTTATAGTAGCCATTTAAATTAAACTGATTATGATCACATGACACACATATTACATACCCAGTATATATGTAGGTTATAGTAGCCATTTAAATTAAACTGATTATGACCACATGACACACATATTACATACCCAGTATACATGTAGGTTATAGTAGCCATTTAAATTAAACTGATTAAGAAAAAAGAATTTAAGGTTAAGAGAGGATCAGCTATCAAATCAGTTAAAAAATAGTTATACAAAATGCCTAGACAATTCTTCAAGGGCAAATTGGCAAAAGTATCAAGAGGCAAAAACAGAGAGGGAAGTTTTTCTAAACCAGCAGATCTTCCAGAGAGATATTAATAATAAAGTTAGATATAGTAGATTCACGCCAGAGACTGCTAAATTATTAGCTAAAATAGTCAAAAGTAAAAGGAACAACAATTATATTGGCGCTATTAAGCTGAATGGTAAAAGGTACACTGCGCCAAAAGACATTCTAGCTAAATTTCATTCCTTCTATGAGACACTCTACTCTATGGGTAAAACAGACACAGAAATAATGACTAAATTTTGGAATAAAATCGAAACACCAAAGATTAATTCGGAACAACTAGAGATCTTAAATAAGGAGATAACAGTAGAAGAAATAATACAAGTTATAAAATCCGCATCTTGTGGTAAAGCTCCAGGTCCAGATTTGATTCCCATGGAATTCTATAAAATTTTACAGGAGGATATTAGCCAAGTACTAGTGTGTCTATACAATGGTTATTTCATTAAGAATAAACCACCTTCAAGATATTTTACGGAGGCTAATATTACCTTGATTCATAAGAAAGAGAAGGATATAGAAGCAATAGATGCGTATCGCCCTATTTCTCTGCTTAATGCAGATTATAAGATAATAGCTAGTGTCTTAGCGGATAGACTAAAAGTAGTATTAGGAGATTTAATACATCCAGATCAAAGCGGGTTTATGCCAAAGAGAACGATACAAAAAAATATCCGGACAGCAATGTTCCTCATTGAATTGATGTTACATAATCAGAAAGATAAGAGGTTCAAACAGGTCGATTTTGCTCTATTGACAGTCGATGCCGAAAAGGCATTCGACTCTATCTCCTGGAACCATCTATTTAACACGTTGGGGAAGTTTGGGATAGTGGGAAACCTTGCCAATTATATTAAATTAATATATCGGAGTCCAACTTCCTATATCAAGATGAATGGGTTAAGATCACCTGGTCTCAATCTACAGAAAGGAACTAGACAGGGTTGCCCACTATCCCCACTTTTGTTCAACATTTCTCTAGAACCCTTAGCAATTTTATGCAGAGAAAAGTTAGAGGGAACCATGTTAGGAAGTAAAAAAATCACTATGTCAATGTATGCAGATGATATCTTATTTTATATAAGTAACACAAAGAAAAATGTACCCTGTATCCTAGAAATAATTAAGGATTTCAGTAGTTTTTCAGGCTACAAAATAAACGTGGATAAATCCGAAATATTATGGATAATTAAGAGAAGAAATAGCTTATTGGTAAATCCTTTTAAACAGGTTTCCTCCAAAATTCGGTACCTTGGAATATTTCTTTCAGAAAATCCAGCAGACTGGTACAAACTAAACTATGATTCTATTTGGCAGAAATGCACTAATTTGCTTAAAAGTTGGGATAATTTGCCTCTATCTCTGTCGGCTAAAGTGACAATTATTAAAATGATGTTGTTCCCGAAAATCCTTTTTTGATACAAAATATCCCTGCGTTTATCCCAGCAAAAGACATGCGATGGTTTAACTCACAATGTTTACAATTTTTATGGAAGAAGGGGAAACCACGAATAGCTTTGAAAAATCTGTCACATACGAGACTAGATGGAGGATTAGCCTTCCCAAATTTGAAATACTATAACTGGGTGGGTCTAGCAAAAAATGCATTAGACTGGTTAGTGGGCAAAGAATATTTCACTAACTATAGAAATGAGGATAGAGCAATTTCTCCATTATCCCTAACGGCGCTACTCCATTTCCCGGTGACAAAACAAACTGATAGAACAAGTTTTCAGTATACAGTACACAATATTACAACGGCATGGAAGAAAATTTGTCAGTCGTTAGCTTCAGATTTAAGAATGTCTAAATACCTGCCGATTCAGGGCAACCCTCATTTTATTAGTGGGATAGAGACATCTGCTTTCAATGAGTGGAATAAGAAAGGACTAACTAAAATTATTCAACTAATAGACAAACAATCTAAAACTGTCAAGACTTTCAACTCCTTAGTAAGTGAATTCAACCTTAATAGAACACACTTTTTTGCATACTTGCAAGTGCGTCATTTTATTGACACCAATAAATTATTGGATCCAAAAGCTTCTATCTCAGACTCCCTGGAATCGTGTATTAAGTTATATCAAGCAGGGAAATATTCTATCTCCTTTCTATATAAAAAAATAATTACTATTGAGGCACAGGGGAAAATAGCAGGCCTGTTTACTAAATGGAATAGGGATTTGGGAAACCTAACATATGATCTCTTTAAAGGAAGTTTTTCACGTATTCTGGAGTACACACGTGTGATATCATTTAGAGAGTCCCATATAAAACTATTAAACAGAGCCTACTTGACTCCTTGGTGGATCTCTAGATGGAAAAGACAAGAAACTGGTAAATGTTTAATATGTAATGCTGTGAAGGCAGATTTGCTACACCTTTTCTATGAATGTCCCAAGATAAAACAATATTGGTGTAAAGTGGAGTTTTGGATCAATAGGTTTTTAACACCCAGCATTAAGTTCAAGATAGAGGACATCTTATTTCTGGTGTCTGATAAAGACAGGACCAATAAACATTTAATAAATACTGCCATATTAGTTGCTAGACAGTTGATCCTATGTAACTGGAAAGGGAAAAGTGCGCCAAGTTTCACCACGTTCTCAGGTAATATGGTTACGCAACTTATAGTAGATAGCAAAGACCCCATAATACTTAAGGACAATCAAATTAAGTTATTTTTGGCAAAATGGGACTTGGTAATAGCTCATCTATCTGAGAATATTAAAAAACAGGTTTTATTGCATCTACAGGATTCAATACTATTCCAGCAGCTACTTCTAACAGATAGATATAGGTACTTGGGAAGAGGGATCAATAGTGGAAATTTTGGCTAGACATCTGTGCGGGGACAAGACTGGGGGGGAGAGAGAGTTTTATTTTTCATTCCTTATCTCTTTTTTTTTTTTTCTTTTCTTCTTTTGCTGTTTTTAGTTTTGGTTTAGAATGTATGTATAAAAAAAAAACCTTCATTGAGCACATATTGTATTGACATATCAACAAAGATATGTATTTTTGTTATTCATTCTGCTATGACAATTGTTCTATGTATTATATGTATTATAATATTAAGCCCTGTGTGGCGTTTTCTACTTTATGTTTTGTACTCAATGTTGGTCTATAAATAAATATTTAAAAAAAAAAAAAAATTAAACTGATTATGATCACGTATGTACCGGTTACTGATACTGGGACTGATTATAAATGGAGAGCAAAATATTACTTTAGTTTAAGTGATATTTGAGCTCCTATTTGTAATACCAATGCACTCAAATGTGCGCTGGTATTACAGGGGAGGTGCAATGCTAACACAACCTCACATTTGTATTGCACGGAAGCATTGCACTCACAAGAGCGTGCTCCAATAGGCTCCAATGAGCCTCGTTCTCATGAGAACTAGCGCAGCAGGGGGTAGTCGCGCAGCGATGGCAGTAAATATAAATATATATATAAAAGCATATACAGTATATTTACACTGTGTATATATATATATATAAAAGCATATACATGTGTATTTACACTGTGTATATATCTTTAAAAGCATATACATGTATATTTACACTGTGTATATATATATATATATATTTATAAGCATATACAGTATATTTACACTGTGTTTGTATATATATATATAAACATATACATGTATATTTACATTGTGTATATATATATATATATATATATATATATATAAAAGCATATACATGTATATTTATACCGTGTATATATATAAAAGCATATACATGTGTATTTACACTGTCTATATATATATATATATATATATATATATATATATCTAAAAGCATATACATGTATATTTACACTGTGTATATATATATATATATATAAACGCATATACATGTGTATTTACACTGTGTATATATATATATATATATATATATATATAGAAGCATATACATGTGTATTTAGACTGTGTATATATATATAAAAGCATATGCATGTATATTTACACTGTGTGTATGTATATATATATATATATATAACACATAGAAACACCCAGCACTCACCAGCTAGCTCACAGCTAAGATAAAATCACAACTGGAAAGGTTAGTTACCGCATCTGGCCAAATGGGAAAGCTCAGGCACCACGTCAAGGTCCTTTCCACTGCCTGAGTCCCTAACACAGCCACACCATCATGCGAGCTCACATAGCCAAACAGACTGAGAACAAAGAAGGGGTGCACAGGTGGATGTAATCACCCAGAGAAAATACAAAACATGGAAGGGAACTGCACTCCAAGACTGGACCAGGTACACATCCTGTGACTCAGCAACATCCAGCCCTGGGTGCTAAATAGCACTCCAAAAAAGCTGTGATGTCACCAGACCCACAGGCAGTAAACCCCAGTCCGGAATGGGTGCAAGAAACAAGGGGGATTACAAACAAAAAGTAATACAACACATAGAGACACCCAGCACTCACCAGCTAGCTCACAGCTAAGATAAAATCACAACTGGAAAGGTTAGTTACCGCATCTGGCCAAATGGGAAAGCTCAGGCACCACCTCAAGGTCCTTTCCACTGCCTGAGTCCCTAACACAGCCACACCATCATGCGATCTCACAGAGCCAAACAGACTGAGAACAAAGAAGGGATGCACAGGTGGATGTAATCACCCAGAGAAAATACAAAACATGGAAGGGAACTGCACTCCAAGACCGGACCAGGTACACATCCTGTGACTCAGCAACATCCAGCCCTGGGTGCTAAATAGCACTCCAAAAAAGCTGTGATGTCACCAGAGCCACAGGCAGTTAACCCCAGTCCGGAATGGGTGCATGATGTTTGGCTTTGTGAGCTCGCATGATGGTGTGGCTGTGTTAGGGACTCAGGCAGTAGAAAGGACCTTGACGTGGTGCCTGAGCTTTCCCATTTGGCCAGATGCGGTAACTAACCTTTCCAGTTGTGATTTTATCTTAGCTGTGAGCTAGCTGGTGAGTGCTGGGTGTTTCTATAAGTTGTATTACTTTTTGTTTGTAATCCCCCTTGTTTCTTGCACCCATTCCGGACTGGGGTTTACTGCCTGTGGGTCTGGTGACATCACAGCTTTTTTGGAGTGCTATTTAGCACCAGGGCTGGATGTTGCTTAGTCACAGGATGTGTACCTGGTCCGGTCTTGGAGTGCAGTTCCCTTCCATGTTATATATATATATATATATATATATATATATATATATATATATATATATATATATATATATATATATATATATATATATATATATATATATATATATATATATATATAAAAGCATATACATGTATATTTACACTGTGTGTGTATATATATATATATATATATATATATATATATATATATAAAAGCATATACAGTATATTTACACTGTGTATATATATATATATATATATATATATATATATATATATATATAAGCATATACATGTATATTTACACTGTGTGTATATATATATATATATATATATAAAAGCATATACATGTATATTTACACTGTGTATATATATATATATATATATATATATTGTAAAAGCATATACATGTATACTTACACTGTGTGTATATATATATATATATATATATATATATATATATATATATATATATATATATATATATATATATATATATATATATATAAAAGCATATACATGTATATTTACACTGTGTATATATATATATATATATAAAAGCATATACATGTGTATTTAACGCTCGCAACCAGGGAAGCGCTCAGACACAGCAGCGTGTCGAATCCGATCACGTGACACTCTTCACGTAGTAAACACACCCACTTTCTTGCTAGACGTCCTGATAACGTATGTACGTTCACTCATCTGCTCCGGTGCGAAGGAAAAAGGAGCGCTCCATCCACGCCCACCAAAGTAACACTGTAACAACAAAAGTCCAGCGCACCCGGCAGCAATGAGACTCAACAATTTGATATGCCTTGATATATACCTTTAATTCTGTTAGATGTTGATCACAGGGCTAGACAAAGCCAAATATGCCTGATGGCCAGACAGTCCAACACGCTAAAAGTAAGACAGCATATGACAGGCAGCAGTTAGGGAAAAGAAATAATGGTCAGACGCGTTTCCTTATGTTGTTACATAGCAATCCTCAGTGACCATACCTGTTACCCACAATTCATTGCCTTTTATACACACCTGTGGTGCAATCATTAGCACTTTGAAAAAACCTAATTAGTGAGTAGCCAATAAAAAAGGAGAAAAATAGAAATGTGGGAAAAGGAGATCACTGTGGTAACAGTGCAACAAACATTTACAAGTATATTGTCCAAAATGTCTAATACTTAAATAGATATACAGCAAAACAAAACACTACTCCTATCTGCAAAATAAGTCTAATAAATATAAAAGTGTAATAACTTATACTGACGTATAAGCATCTGATTTTGCAGAAAATGTATATATTTATTAAATAGAGCAGTGTCCCATTAATTAGTGAGATAATAAAAATAATAATAAAGTATATAAATTAAAGCAAAAAACTGGATTTAGTGAATCGAGGATATTATAAAAATAATAAAAGTAAAGAAAAATTAAAAGTCAATAGGTACTAAGAACTCATTGATCTACAAAAAGTCTTACATCCCAATCAAAATTTAACCCTGTCGGCACTCTGGTGCCCAGCTGAAAAATCCAATAAACTTCTCTTTTGCTTAAATGTGGCAGTACGAGATGCAAGTCATGTGCCTATGCTACTTTTGGCACAAGCTTTGAATCAAGCAATAGCCACAAGATTTTTGAAATTCGTGAGCACATGACATGTAACTCGTGCTATGTCATATATCTTTTGACCTGCAGGGGGTGTCATAGGCAGTACGTGGGACAAACGACACGTGCGCTAAAGGATCGTTTTCTTGAGCATTTACGCTCAATTGAGGATCCAGATTCAACCACCCCCATTTCATTACATTTCAAACGACACCACAACTCAGACAGTTCATTATTAACATTCCAAGCTATTCAATTAATCCCTAGACACCCAAGAGGTGGGAATAGAGGCACTATTCTCAGCAAAAGAGAAGTTTATTGGATTTTTCAGCTGGGCACCAGAGTGCCGACAGGGTTAAATTTTGATTGGGATGTAAGACTTTTTGTAGATCAATGAGTTCTTAGTACCTATTGACTTTTAATTTTTCTTTACTTTTATTATTTTTATAATATCCTCGATTCACTAAATCCAGTTTTTTGCTTTAATTTATATACTTTATTATTATTTTTATTATCTCACTAATTAATGGGACACTGCTCTATTTAATAAATATATACATTTTCTGCAAAATCAGATGCTTATACGTCAGTATAAGTTATTACACTTTTATATTTATTAGACTTATTTTGCAGATAGGAGTAGTGTTTTGTTTTGCTGTATATCTATTTAAGTATTAGACATTTTGGACAATATACTTGTAAATGTTTGTTGCACTGTTACCACAGTGATCTCCTTTTCCCACATTTCTATTTTTCTCCTTTTTTATTGGCTACTCACTAATTAGGTTTTTTCAAAGTGCTAATGATTGCACCACAGGTGTGTATAAAAGGCAATGAATTGTGGGTAACAGGTATGGTCACTGAGGATTGCTATGTAACAACATAAGGAAACGCGTCTGACCATTATTTCTTTTCCCTAACTGCTGCCTGTCATATGCTGTCTTACTTTTAGCGTGTTGGACTGTCTGGCCATCAGGCATATTTGGCTTTGTCTAGCCCTGTGATCAACATCTAACAGAATTAAAGGTATATATCAAGGCATATCAAATTGTTGAGTCTCATTGCTGCCGGGTGCGCTGGACTTTTGTTGTTACAGTACATGTGTATTTACACTGTGTATATATACTGTATATAAAAGCATATACATGTATACTTACACTGTGCGTGTGTATATATATATATATATATATATATATATATATAAGCATATACATGTATATTTGCACTGTGTGTATATATATATATATATATATATATATATATATATATATATATATATATATATATGCATATACATGTGTATTTACACTGTGTATATATATAAAAGCATATACATGTGTATTTACACTGTGTATATATATATATAAAAGCATATACAGTATATTTACACTGGGTGTGTGTATATATATATATATATATATATATATATATATATATATATATATATATATATATATATATAAAAAGCATATACAGTATATTTACACTGGGTGTGTATATATATATATATATATATATATATAAAAAGCATATACATGTGTATTTACACTGTGTATATATATATATATATAAAAGCATATACAGTATATTTACACTGGGTGTGTGTATATATATATATGTATATATATATATATATATATATATATATATATATATATATATATATATATATATATATATATATATATATATAAATAGCATATACATGTGTATTTACACTGTGTATATATATATATAAAAGCATATACAGTATATTTACACTGGGTGTGTGTATATATATATATATATATATATATATATATATATATATATATATAAAAGCATATACATGTGTATTTACACTGTGTGTATATATATAAAAGCATATACAGTATATTTACAGGGAACACACAGTTCCAATAGACAACAATGTAAAGGCACTTTCAGCGCTGTCTTTTTTAACACTGCACAGCCGGCAACTTAAGCCCCCAAAAACTGCAGTTATTTTTGTTTTGTTTTTAATAAATTAGATTTTTTTATTAAAGAAAAGTAACACTTACATTTAGGGGCATTTGCTGGACATTAAGAAAATGAACCAGAGATCTTTTCTCTTGTTAATTTTATAAGCGCTAATTGCTACCATGAGCTCATGGTAGAAAAAATAAGCCACTTGTAATGGCTGATAACTTATTGCGCACCCACAAATGGGCACATTTGCACATTTTTAGGTGTGCGATAAATTAGCGCTCCACTTGTAATCTAGCCCATTGTGTCTCATTAAATAAAATCAGTTCCCCTCAGTAATTCCTCTGGTATATAACATGTACAATGCTAAGCATCTATTGCTATAAGAAAAGGTTTATCCACATGATGTGCACATTAAATATATCTCCCAGATGTTAATCATTTGAGACTGATGTTCTTGTTTATATAATTCTCTAACACTCTATTCATATAAAGACTCCTTTATTCTGTAAATGTAATTATTTCCTCCCCTATGTAAATCAAACGTACAACTCCTAACACTGGCATATTAATAAACAACACTGGGGGTGCTTTGGTGGTGAATGGTTGTGTAAACTGGTCAGTATGAGGACAGATCTGTATATTCCTGTGTGGTGTTTGGATTCTATCCCATTGATGTGAGAGAAACTGAGGTGCACATATGTAGAGGAACAAAGGACAGCAGGAGAGCACTTCCAATCTGGGGCTTTATAACTGGGATTGAGAAAGTATTATTTACAATAGGATCCTTTTTCTTGCTTCTATTTAGAGAGTTTGTCCTCTTTAGGATACTTGTAAAAAGATTTGTACATTGTGTATATAAAGTTTATTTGTGTGTAAATATTTGGTGTTTTGTGATACCCGATTTCAGTAAAAACCTTTTTTCCAATTTCTAAACATGTGAAAGGTTTCTTCCCTTGTGACTCCTTTCATGTTTTCTCAGATTACTCTTATCTGTAGAACATTTTCCACACTCTGTACATGTGAAAGGCTTTTCCCCTGTGTGAATCCTTTCATGCCTTTTCAGATCACTCTTTTGTGTAAAACATTTCCCACACTCTGTACACGTGAAAGGTTTCTCCCCTGTGTGACTCCTTTCATGAGTTTTCAGACTACTCTTTTGTGTAAAACTTTTTCCACACTCTGTACATGTGAAAGGCTTTTCTCCTGTGTGAATCCTTTCATGAGTTTTTAGATCGTTTATTTGTGTAAAACCTTTTCCACACTCTGTACATTTGTACTGCTTTTCTCCTGTGTGACTCCTTTCATGAGTTTTCAGATTACTCATATACGTAAAACGTTTTCCACACTCTGTACATGTGAAAGGCTTTTTTCCTGTGTGACTCCTTTCATGCCTTTTCAGATTACTCATTTGTATAAATCTTTTTCCACACTCTGTACACGTGAAAGGTTTCTCCCCTGTGTGGGTCTTTTCATGAGATATGAGATTTCCCTTGGATGTGAAACATCTCCCACACTCATTACATGTGAAAGGTTTCTCCCCTGTGTGGGTCTTTTCATGAGATATGAGATTTCCCTTGGATGTGAAACATCTCCCACACTCATTACATGTGAAAGGTTTCTCCCCTGTGTGGGTCTTTTCATGAGATATGAGATTTCCCTTGGATGTGAAACATCTCCCACACTCATTACATGTGAAAGGTCTCTCCCCTGTGTGGGTCTTTTTGTGATACATAAGGCTTCCTTTAGATGTGAAACATCTCCCACATTGTGTACACGTGTGAGTTATCACAACTGTGTGAACTGTGTGGTGTTCAAGGAGATGCAAATTGCATGTGAATCTTTTCTCACATTCTGTACATTTGAATTGTTTCTTATTTGTATGAACGATTTGGCTAGACTTAAGACTTTCCCCTTCTTTTAAATGTTTTGAAACCCCAGTAAATGTGTGTGGTTTATCCTCTGGGATAATCATTTCACTAGATAAGTCATAAATGTTGTCCTCTTGTTTGATGGCTAAATTACTCTCTGTACATAATGATTGCTGCCCGGTTCCTGCCAATTCTCCATCTCCTTTAAATATCTGCTGTGATTTCCCCAATGTTTGTGAATAGTCATTAGTGCCTAAGACTTTTGGAGTTTGCGGTATCATTCTGATGCTTCCTGTAGTGAAGGATGGGTATGAACTATTCAAGTGATTGTCTACATAAAAAGAAAAGGAATAAAGAAAATAAAGAAAGTTTATTCTTTAAAATGGAATCCATCGTCTTACACAAATCATATTATTTATTTACACTCCATAAAATGGCTTCTGTTTAGTGTTTATTTTTAAATTGATTAAGCTGTAAATCACAAATTTAAACAAAGAAAGACAAATAATGTAAATATTTCTATATCATAATAAACTAAACCACTGATTACTGATTTAAACAAAAAAAAGTATATCTGTATTCTGGGCAAGATAGGTGGCATCTACCATCCTTATTTAACATTGCACAAGCAAATGCACATACAGCACTGCCCGACTGATGCTCAACCAGTGGGGTGAGAATATGATGTCTTAATCATCACAGACTAATAATTAGTGTGAGATGTTTTGAAAGGCTAAAGGAGCAGTGATCTTATGATACTTCTTAGCTTGTGGTTGGAGTTGTTTAATTTATATAATCAGCCACAAATGTATTAGTTTAATAAGAATCACTGTGAAATTGCCAGGGTGCCAGGAATCTGACTGAGATGAGAAGTACAAAAATAATCACACCTTTATTAATAACAAAGAAATAATAAAAAGTCCACAAGTCAAATAACAAGCCAGGAGTCAAAACCAGAGCTGGTAGTCAGACGAGCCGAGTCAGGAGCCAAAGCGAATAGTCAGATGAGCCGGAATCAGGAACAAGGAAAACAGCAGAGTCAGGAACAAGCCACGGATCAGGAACCAGGAAGGACGTCAGACAGCCAGGTAATACACAGGAACTCTCACAAACAGTTCTGAGACAACGCAAAGGCAAAGCATACTGAACAGAGGCCCTTTTAATAATAAGTGATGACATCACAATTCTGAGACTGCATCCTGTCTCACACAGATGATGCACACCAGTCTGGCCATAAAATGAAGTGCAGGAAATGAGCAGCATCCCCCACAATGCACCATAGTCAGCAAGAGAGGTGAGTAAAATGGCTGCCAGTAGCACATGGCAAACAAAATAGGGAGAAAACCCTGACAGTACCCTCCCCTCAACGACCCCTGCCCCATGAGAGGACAAAAGGCTTATTGGGGAAACGGGCATGGAAGGCATGGAGGAGGGCAGGAGCATGAACATCAGAGGAGGAAACCCAAGAAAGCTCCTCCGGACCGTAGCCCCTCTAGTGAACCAAATACTGTACACGGCCCCTGAACATATGAGTCAATAATGCTGCTGACCTCATACTCCTCATGGTTGTCAACAAAGAGCGGATGGGGACGAGGCAACACAGTGGTAAACCGATTAGAAACCAATGGTTTCAAGAGGGAGACATGAAAAACATTGGAGATGCGCATTGCAGGAGGAAGGTCAAGAGCGTAGGCTACAGGATTGACCCATCAGAGTATTCGATAAGGACCAACATAATGGGAAGCCAGTTTATTGGAAGGCACACAAAGGTTCAAGTTGCGGGAGGACAGCCAAACTGTCTGACCAACCTGGTAGGAATGTGCGGGCAGACGCCTACGATCAGCCTGGAACTTTTGTCGCTGCATAGAACGATGAAGGCAATCCTGAATCTGCACCCACGTGGAACGGAGTTGCCGGAGATGCTCCTCCAAAGCCGGAATACCCTGAGACATGAATGAATCGGGCAACAAGGATGTTTGAAACCCATAATTCGCCATGAACGGGGATAACTTGGAGGAAGCATTAATAGCACTATTGCGAGTAAACTCTGCCCAAGGTAACAGTTCAGACCAATTATTGTGGTGATCTGAGACATAGCAACGGAGGAACTGTTTCAGAGCTTGATTAGACCATTCCGCAGCCCCATTGGATTGAGGGTGATATGCCGAGGAGAAGGAAAGCTGGATCCCCATTTGAGCACAAAAGGAACGCCAAAATCTGGAGACAAACTGGCTACCCTGGTCCGACACTATCTCCTTGGGTAACTCATGTAAATGGAAGACCTCCCGGGCAAAACTTGAAGCAAGCTCCTGAGTGGTAGGCAACTTCATCAAGGGAATGCAATGTGACATTTTAGAAAAACGGTCAACCACCATAAGGATAACAATATTGCCATTGGAAACAGGGAGCTTGACAATGAAGTCCATGGAAAGATGTGTCCAAGGATGCTCACCATTAGCAATAGGTTTAAGAAGACCCACAGGAAGACGTTGAGGAGTCTTATTCTGTGCACAAACTAAGCAGGAGGCAACATACGCAGCAACATCAGAACGAAGATCTGGCCACCAGAATTGTCGAGTGACAGACCAAATCATTTGGTTCTTGTCTGGGTGACCTGCGGCTTTTGGATAGTTGAAAGTGTGCAAAAGTTTAGTTCGAAGATTCTCAGGAACAAAACACTTACCACTAGGTTTCTCAGGAGGTGCATTGGTTTGTGCAGCCAGGATCTCCTCCCCCAAGGGAGAAGTAAAAATTAGTACGTATGGTAGCTAAAATATGGTCAGGAGGTATAACAGGAGTAGGTACAGACTCCTCCTTTGACAGAGGTGAAAATTGTCGAGAGAGGGCATCAGCCCTAACATTCTTACTACCAGGCAGGTAGGAGACCACATAATTAAACCGAGACAAAAATAGTGCTGATCTGGCCTGTCGGAGCGACACACGTTTTGCTTCAGATAGATAAGTTAAATTCTTGTGGTCAGTAAGAATGAGCACTGGCACGCTAGTAACCTCGAGAAGATGCCTCCATTCCTTGAGTGCCAAAATTATGGCCAGTAATTCCCTGTCGCCAATTTCATAATTGCACTCCGCTGGAGACAATTTCTTAGAGAAGAAACCACACGGATGCAAGGAACAGTTAGGCATAGGACGTTGAGACAAGAGGGCACCTACTCCAGTCTCAGACACATTGACCTCAAGAATGAAAGGCAGGACAGGGTTAGGATGAGCCAGAACTGGAGCGGCAGCAAAGGCAGTCTTAAGACTATCAAAGGCCTTAATGGCAGTAGGTGGCCAATGGAGTGGATCATTCTCTTTACGGGTCATGTCTGTGATAGGTTTGACCAAGGAAGAAAAGTTTTTAATAAACTTTATATAGTAATTGGCAAACCCCAAAAAATGTTGAATAGACCGAAGACCAACTGGTCGAGGCCACTGCAGAACTGCAGATAACTTGTCAGGATCCATGGAAAACCCTGCGACGGAGATAACATAACCTAGGAAGGTTACTCGAGTCTGATGGAACTCACATTTCTTGAGTTTATAAAACAGGCCATTCTCACGTAGTCTCTGAAGAACCCGTGTAACATCAGAATGATGAGCCTCAAGTGTGGGTGAATGTATGAGGATGTCGTCTAAGTACACCACAACACACTGTTGCAACATATCTCGTAGGACATCATTAATAAATTCCTGGAAAACAGCAGGAGCATTACATAGGCCAAAGGGCATTACAAGATACGCATAATGCCTGCTCCTGGTGTTAAACGCTGTTTTCCATTTGTGGCCCTCCTTGATCCTAACGAGATTGTACGCTCCTCTCAAATCAAGTTTAGTAAAGACCGTAGCTCCCTTGAGGTGGTCAAAGAGTTCTGTAATGAGCGAAATAGGGTAAGCATTCTTAATGGTAAGACGATTAAGACCCCTATAATCGATGCATGGTCTTAACTCGCCACCCTTTTTCTTCACAAAGAAGAAGCCAGCCCCTGCAGGAGAGCAGGATTTGCGGATGATCCACCGTGACAGAGCATTGGCAACGTACTCCTCCATAGCACAATTCTCTGCAACAGACAGAGGGTAAACCCGGCCCAGAGGAGGAATGGCTCCGGGTGGCAGGTCTATGGCACAATCGTAAGAGCGGTAAGGAGGCAATGTACCGGCACGCACCTTGTCAAAAATGTCTAGGAACTCTCGGTACTCCTCAATTGAGATACTAAAGAAGTGCACAAGACTTTAACTGGTTTCCGAAGACAAGTGGAAATACATTGCGGGGACCACGACAAAATTTCGGACCTGCGCCAGTCGAGACTGGGATTGTGCTTTTGGAGCCAGGGATAACCCAGAACAACCGGAAAATGCAGAGAGTTTATCACCTGGAACTGGTTTCAAAATAGGGAGCCCCAACAGCCATGGACAACGGAGCAGTTTTGTGAGTAACGAGTGCGGGCTGAAGGGGCCTGCCATCAATGGCCTCAATAGCAAGCGGAAAGGACCGAGGCAAAACAGGAATGGAGTGCTTTGATACAAAAGCACTGTCAATAAAATAGCCCGCAGCACCGGAGTCAACAAGAGCCTGGGTGACTATGGAGGAGTCCACCCAGGAAAGGACAACCGTGACCAAAGGTTTCTCCTTAAGCGGTTCCGGGGACGAGGATAAATCACCCAAGGTCTGCCCCTGACAGGACCTTAGGTGTGAGCGTTTCCCGGCCGTGTAGGACAAGACTTCAAAAGGTGGCCCTGTAACCCACAATAGAGGCAGAGCCCCTCCCTCTTCATAAAAGGCCCTCTCCACCACGGAGAGACGCGTGAATCTCAACTGCATTGGCTCAGCAGTACCTGGTGACTTGGGACCAGGAGGCATGGCAGGAGAGGGAGGCATGGGTGGGAACGAACACATAGGAGACAACGGAACAGGAGGCTTCCGTAAGCGCTCCTTGAAAGAGGGCCTCTCTCTGAGTCTGATGTCAATTAGGATAAAAAAAGACACCAATGCCTCGAGATCCTCTGGTAAATCTCTGGCAGCAACTTCGTCTTTAATCGCATCAGAGAGCCCATGAAAGAAGGCGGCAATAAGGGCTTCATTGTTCCAACCAACCTCTGCAGCAAGTGTACTGAACTCAATAGCATACTGAGCAACAGATCTTGTACCTTGCTGAATGGACATGAGTCATTTAGCAGCAGAGGAGGAGCGAGTCGGAACATCAAATACCCTTCGAAAGGAGGCCACAAATTCAGGGTAATTTGAAATCACAGGTTTATTAGTATCCCACAAAAGATTAGCCCCGGCAAGAACTGTGTCAGAGAGTAACGAGATGAAAAAATCCCACCTTAGCTCTGTCAGAGGGAAACGCCTGAGGTAACATCTCAAAGTAAATGCCCACCTGGTTCAAAAACCCTCTGCACTGAATAGGATCGCCTCCCTATCACTGAGGTAGAGGTGCAGAACTGGACATGCTCCTGGTAGGACTAGGTGCAGCAGCGGAAACAGGAGCAGCCATAACTTGTGGGACACTTTGGTCCAAATGTGCAGTGCGTCTCAGCAGGGTTTGCAGGGCTAGTGCAAATTGATACAAGCAGTGATCCTGTTTATCCATCCTGGAAATGATGGCAGGTAAAGGTGGATTATTAGCACCATCAGGATTTATGGCCTTTGCGTAATGTCAGGGTGCCAGGAATCAGACTGAGATGAGAAGTGCAAAAATAATCACACCTTTATTAATAACAAAAAAATAATAAAAAGTCCACAAGTCAAATAACAAGCCAGAAGTCAAAACCAAGTCAGACAAGCCGAGTCAGGAGCCAAAGCGAATAGTCAGACGAGCCGGAATCAGGAACAAGGAAAACAGCAGAGTCAGGAACAAGCCAGGGATCAGGAACCAGGAAGGACGTCAGACAGCCAGGTAATACACAGGAACTCTCACAAACAGGTCTGAGACAACGCAAAGACAAAGCATACTGAACAGAGGCCCTTTAAATAATAAGTGATGACATCACAATTCTGAGACTGCATCCTGTCTCACACAGATGATGCACACCAGTCTGGTCATAAAAGGAAGTGCAGGAAATGAGCAGCATCCCCCACAATGCACCATAGTCAGCAAGAGAGGTGAGTAAAATTGCTGCCAGCAGCACATGGCAAACAAAACAGGGAAAAAACCCTGACAGAAATTAAGCACACAAATCAGAGGCAGTTCTGGGGTGGGGAACACTTACTGGTGTAGTTCTGGGTGTTTCACATATGGGAACAAGGTAGACGTAAGTGTAGTTATGGGTGTTCCATGAGTTGGGTCAGGGCAGGGGAAGGTAATGTTGCAGGTGGTCTGAGAGCAGGCATTGACACAAATGTTCTTAAAAAGGTGCAGATATAAATATAATAGTTTATATTTGTTTATTGAGTGATCTATTCTATTTTCCAAGTAACTAAAGTCAGCATAATATCTATTTACCTCACCTAACACATATGAGTTCATGCTGATAACAGGCTCCAATGTCTGTGCTCAGGAAGAAGGTTCCCTTATTAACTCCAGTTACATCAATACCTGATATCTCTCAGTGCTCTGGCTGTGTCTGTAAAAAGTATATTAAATGGTTTAGAGAGATAATAATAAATAATGGTTCTGATTAACTGTACGTATGGTATAATTAAAGGCACACATAACAATTCATGTGATACAGATCAGCTGATTAGGTTATTACATATGTGCTATTGATTCAGCACAAGCATTTAGTACAGTTAGCTCTGTGGGTGTTATAATTGCACCTTAAATATTTATCTTTCCAGAACTTTACAAGTACAGTATAAGCTCAGGAGTAGACAATCTATTTATGAGTGGGACAAACCACAACCTTACAAATATATTATAATCATGTTTTCCATTATTTATATCAAAGAGCAGCACTTACACAAATGTTAAATAAGAGTTGTTTATATGTAATTTAAATCTAATACTACAGTATTGATATTGTACTTTCTACAGATCCTCACTGTCAGACATTTTGTATTTACTAAAAATAAAATGTGTAACAAAAACCACACACAAATAGTGATAATAATACAGACCAATATGTAGTACCGACCAATATGTAGTAATATATCCAACGTGAAAAGAGTCTTTAATGGAGACAATACCACAAATACAAATAGTGATAATAATACAGACCAATATGTAGTACCGACCAATATGTAGTAATATATCCAACGTGAAGAGTCTTTAATGGAGACAATACCACAAATACAAATAGTGATAATAATACAGACCAATATGTAGTACCGACCAATATGTAGTAATATATCCAACGTGAAAAGAGTCTTTAATGGAGACAATACTACAAATACAAATAGTGATAATAATACAGACCAATATGTAGTACCGACCAATATGTAGTAATATATCCAACGTGAAGAGTCTTTAATGGAGACAATACCACAAATACAAATAGTGATAATAATACAGACCAATATGTAGTACCGACCAATATGTAGTAATATATCCAACGTGAAAAGAGTCTTTAATGGAGACAGTAGCACAAATACAAATAGTCCATACGATGTTCCTCAGAAGGAAGAGAAAGAAACACATCATAGCATAATACTGTGTAATCTTCACTCCCCAGATGGAAGGCAGACCCAGAATACTCACATTAGTTATAGCTACAACAGCACAAGATAATCAGGTTTATTGTGCAGACCCCAGGCAGACTGGATACAGACACAGACAAATGCTTAAAGTAAATGTACAATTTATTAATAACAAAAGCTAAAGTTCTTGTAGATCACTAAGGGTACCAGGTACAAACATACACAGATACTATGCGTGTGATAGTCCGTTGTTACAGACCGCATGAAGCTACACACTGTATCTGTAGTCTTTCTGTACCGGATAGGTACCCTCCTTGTGACCAATTTGTACAATGCTTAAAATACTCTACATTTTGTATTTTTCATGTGCTCCACCCCAGTCCTTTAAATTCTCTTGGTCAGTAGTGAGTGGTCTTAAATCACACTGCAAGGGGGGGGGGGGTTGATTCGGAGAGACAGACCATAAAGTGTTAACTTTTAATTGTTTTCTAGGACAGAGATAAGAAAAGGAAGCCTTTGTGTTTGCATAGATTGATAACATAATGAGATATGATCTCTCATCAAGCTCAGTCCATTTAAAATGTTCATAAAGTATATAATAACAAAATCAACAGATGAAAACTAACAATACAATTAGTGATGCACCAAAATGGAAATTCTGGACCAAACCGGAAAATCTGGGATGTACTTGGCCGAAAACCGAAACCGATACCGAAAATTTATTTTTTCAAATTATTTTCAATTTTTTTTTTGCATAATTAGACTATTTAATGAAAAGCCCACACTTTTATTGAAAGTAACACACTAAAATTGGACAAAAATATCTTAAAACAATAATATGCTACACAATAATTTTACAAAAAAAAAAAAAAACAGGCAAAAAATGACAATGCCATTTTCGGACAAATTCTTTCTGCAACCAAAATGTTGGTGCATCCCTACCTAAAACAATATTAAATATCAATATACTGTATTATTCTTTATTTAGTTCTATGTCACAGAATCCGATTTTTACCAATTATCCAAAAAAAATAGTCCTAGAAAACTCATTATATTGAAAACAGTAAGTCAAGTAATGAACTTAAACAGCAGCTCTAGGTTAGCATCAAATTTGAAACTTGCTACACAAACATTTTACCAAAAATAACAGAAAAAAAAACCTGAAAACCGAAAATGGCCAAAAATGCTATTTTCAGCCGAAACTTTTCTGCGGCCGAAATTTCAGTGCATCCCTAAATACAATGTAAAAAAAAGTACAATAAATTTCTAAAGAGCAGTAGATTTATTTCTGACATTTTGTTCTGCACCTGTATCATGTGACAGTGATCAGCCAATAACAGACTCATATCTGTATATAATATAAACTCGTGCACATGCTAAGTAGCAGCTGGCACCACATAACCTGTATCATGTGACAGTGATCAGCCAATAACAGACTCATATCTGTATATAATATAAACTCGTGCACATGCTAAGTAGTAGCTGGTGTCACATAACCTGTATCATGTGACAGTGATCAGCCAATAACAGACTCATATCTGTATATAATATAAACTTGTGCACATGCTAAGTAGCAGCTGGTGCCACATAACCTGTATCATGTGACAGCGATCAGCCAATAACAGACTCATATCTGTATATAATATAAACTCGTGCACATGCTAAGTAGCAGCTGGCGCCACATAACCTGTATCATGTGACAGCGATCAGCCAATAACAGACTCATATCTGTATATAATATAAACTCGTGCACATGCTAAGTAGCAGCTGGCGCCACATAACCTGTATCATGTGACAGCGATCAGCCAATAACAGACTCATATCTGTATATAATATAAACTCGTGCACATGCTAAGTAGCAGCTGGTGTCACATAACCTGTATCATGTGACAGCGATCAGCCAATAACAGACTCATATCTGTATATAATATAAACTCGTGCACGTGCTAAGTAGTAGCTGGCGCCACATAACCTGTATCATGTGACAGAGATCAGCCAATAACAGACTCATATCTGTATATAATATAAACTTGTGCACATGCTAAGTAGCAGCTGGTGTCACATAACCTGTATCATGTGACAGCAATCAGCCAATAACAGACTCATATCTGTATATAATATAAACTCGTGCACATGCTAAGTAGCACCACATAACCTGTATTTTATAAACATTGTGTAAAATTTGATAATGTAAATAAATCTGAAACAGCTATTTTATATAAAAATAAACCTAAAGGTGAAATCTCCCATACATTTTATACTCTTTTATACACTGTTATAAAAAGTCATTAGAAACACATTACAAGGAACAGCAAAGTCACAATTAAACTTTCATGATTTATATTTAATAAACTTTCTATTTACTTCTATTATTGAATCTGATTTGTTACATTGGAGACCTTTGTGACAAAGCTTACAATGCACTATAGTGCGCTCGCTGCCGATTAGTGGCTGCACATACAAACCTCTTGTCATTGGCTCACCTGATATGTTCAGCTAGCTCCCAGTAGTGCATTGCTGCTGCTTCAATAAAGGATACTAAAAGAATGAAGCAAATTTCATAATAGAAGTACATTGCAAACCAAATTTACAGGTTACAAAAAGATATTGTTTTTTGGTGCGCAAATCCTACCCCTGCACATACACTAATTTGTAACCATAAACAGATATAAGAAAGCCAAGGTTAAATGTAAAAAAACGTGTATATGCGCTAAACAGCAATGGGGATATGTGGATAAGGAGGATATCTGAAATAAGGAATCTATTGAAATGAATTCTCTATATACATCAGCTAAAACACTATATTAAAAACAGTTTAGAGAGTAAAGGAAAATAGGATCTTTTCCAGATAAGCCCCGCCAAAAAGTTAACCCCCGCCACACAAAAAAGGTAATAAAAAAGCATGCAAACTTCCTACACAGCAGTTTGTTCCAGTCCGCAGCTTCAGGTGTTTTATCCCTTTACTTGTGTGGGCAGATAACCAAAACGTCCGGTTGTGTGTGTGTTTTTTAACAGCAGTTACGGCACTCTGATTGTTCCTTATTAGTTATTATGTGGATGGCTGACCATTAATATAGTCGTTGATTGCTCTCCCATATTATCGTTAAATTTAACTCCTGCCTGTCTCAATTTGAGTGGCGCTTCTAGTGGTATTATTTGCTATAGTACCTCCTACAAATACACAGTAGCCTTCGCTAAAATATTATAACTCTTTCCTACTAGTGAGTCAATGTGACAGTTGTATCACCGTATATTATCACTACTAGGAGCTCAATATAATAACTTTTCTCTACGAGGGAGTCTATGTGACAGTTGCCTCACTTTATATTATTACTACCAGTTCTGGGATCTTTTCCTTAGTTTAGAAGGTTGTCAGAAAGTTCATTGTCTTTATGGCGCAGGTCTGGTCAAGGTTGCGTGCGTGCATTGCGTGCGTGCATAATATTGAAAGTGGCGGGGCTTAACTTTTCGCGCGTGCACTTTTTGCATTAGTGGCGGGGCTTATCTGGAAAAGATCCGGAAAATATGTTGTATCTTAAAAGAAAAAACATTTATTGTGATACAAACATGTTCCTAAAAATGCATATATATGGCCGGTCATAAACAAGAAATATACTTTTATACATTTATTTTCACAATCACCTATGAGGTTTTTATATATTTCTTGTTTATGACCGGCCATATATATTCATTTTTAGGAACATGTTTGTATCACAATAAATGTTTTTTCTTTTAAGATACAACATATTTTCATTTACTCTCTAAACTGTTTTTAATATAGTGTTTTAGCTGATGTATATAGAGAATTCATTTCAATAGATTCCTTATTTCAGATATCCTCCTTATCCACATATCCCCATTGCTGTTTAGCGCATATACACGTTTTTTTACATTAAACCAAATTTAAAGGACACTGTCCCTTTAAGTCTGTGATCATGTGACATAAACAGCAGCAGCTGAAGGTGCAGAATACACTTACTAAGGTCTTTACTAACAACAAGAATCAGTCACAGATCAGTGGGATAAACGTTCTGATGATAAACAGGTGCAGCTAATAGAAATAAGAAATGTATTATAAAATAACCTCATTAGAAATAAAATAATATGCAGATCACAAGATATTTATCATTAGATCAGTATATGTGATGAGACTGATACAACAGGGCCATAAGCTGAGTGATATTTATTACTGGAGCAAATAGCAGCTTCAAAATCATTTTATACCCTTAACGACTGTGACGTGCACTGTTAAGTGATTGTCTGTCTGTAATAGAGCGAGTCTTGCCGCACTATTAGACCCTCCTACACTCTTGCTAAAATAGCGCTGTTTCACAGCTGGCTGCGAGACCGCACTATTAAATAAACACCCCCATAGAAAGACCAGCAACGTCATTAAAGATTAAATAACAACTGGTTAATCTCGGCTCTACAGGTAATTATAAACCTTTAGGGAAATACAGGAGTCTGGTTGGCTAATACTTAAAAATCTGTTGCTCATTGGATAACAGGAACAACCCCCACAAATGTATTATTGGACAGACCTTATCAAGCTTGAAAACATGGTTTGGTTCTGCTACAAATTAATTTTACAGAATGTTATAAATCATTATGTATTAAATTAGCCTATTTAAATGAAAGAACTAACCATTAAATTAATTAACACAGCATGAAAAAAATAGTATACAAATTAAATAAATGCAGTGGCATTTTATATAAATTCAGTTTCTTATATGAAGTGAAATATTTTATCTTTATCATAACAAAATACAGAACAATATTTTCTCACCATTATATAAAACACAACAGTGTGAGGCTAAAGATTTAGGTCAGGGTTTGCATATTACTGTTTAGCAGAAGCTCTGTAAGTATGAAGTCTCTCTGGTTCCTCCTGTGATATCACTGAGTGTTACACAGATATTTATACTAATGTGGGAGTGTCACCTTTCTCTGTGTGACTCACATGAGTACAACTTGTCAGTTGGGAGACAATGAGAGGGTCACACCTGGACTTTTGTTCTCATATAGATGTCTATTGTTCCCTCTGGTGTCACATGAATACAGAGTCCCCGCCTCCCCCTCAGGGTGTGATTATCATATGGATAAGTAAGGAGGAAACAAACTGTTTATTTAAATGTGAGAGATCTTTCTGTTGTGTCCTAAAATATCTCAGGATACAGCATTATATTATGTTTTTATTGATGGGCATTGTTATTTTAACAGAACTTAGTTGTAAACAGACATATAATATTAACACGTTATTAGATACATATGAGATACAATGCTGAGTATTTCAGTACTAATATTTAGACTCTTATTATTTGTTCACTAACTGTTTATCTAATCTTCCTTTTTTAATCTTTCTAGCATGAATTATAATTTTTCTGACTATATTTTATTCTACACATATAAATAGCTGTACCCTGCAACTAACTGTGAGATTTTGTATGTTTTCATTGTGCTGTATTTTATATGTAACATTTATTTCCATACATATGCATATAATATATACATGTACACAAACCATATTGCTCTAAACAAATAAATCTAAATCCATACTTTGTATTAGCCTAAAATCTAAAACTAAAGTTTCATATAAAATGTTAAGGGTTAGATTACAAGTGGAGCTATTTTGCATTTTAGCTATAGTAAAAACACAGCTAGAATTGTTATTTCTGCGCTAGTCAGATTGCACTGGTGTCACAAGATCAAAGTAAACAGTTTTTTCTCTAGCAGTAACCCGACTAGAGTGGAAAATCTGAAGTTAGAATATCACGTGCACGTTCATGTATTCCCCTATAGAAGTCAATGGAGAAAACAATGAAACAAATATGAAAAACAAACCTAACACCCCAGTATCACGCAGACACAATCACATATTCACATTCCCTATAGAAGCCAATGGAGAAAATAAAAGCTGAAAAAACACCAGACTATCAGGAGGTGACAGAGGTCTAGAGTGGCATTGAAAGGGGGGGGGGGGTCGGGGGGGGCATCATTTGAATCTCTGACCCAGGCAGCACAATGTCTTGAGTCAGCTCTGCCTACTTGTTATTTATTTATATATATATATATATACACACAGTATATACTGTATATGACCTGGGTGTATGCAAGTGAGTTGCAAGTCCTGATGAATATTTCCTTTAAAAAGTCACGTTATACCCTGACCAAAAATATTATGGTTAAATTCAGCCTAAAATCTAAGGGGGTCGGGGAGCAACAGAATTTTGAATGCCTAGGGCAGCACTAATCCTAAATACGAGACTGGGCATATTTTATATTCCAATGTACGTTACATAAAGGAATATGTTCTATTTATACATAAATATTTATACATATATCTGATGGTTTATTAAACAAATATATATTTATACCAATATATATAGATGCGTATATAAAGTTAAAGATATATATAGGAATATCTATTTACAAATACATAGAATATATTCTGATATGTACAGAACATTGGAATGTAACATATTTACAGAAAAACATAGTTAAAACCTTTATTTGTGTGTACATATATATGTGTTAATATGTGTATATATATTTGTGTGTACATATATATGTGTTAATATGTGTATATATATTTGTAAATACATAATACACAAATAAACACATCCTGCCAAATGACCTGTTTTTGTGGTAACTGTACTCTAAGTCTCTCTATTGGTATGTGCCTGTAGTCTGTGAAATGTGATGTATTTTCTTTGCTGATATCTTGTCTTTAGCTATGTTATGCTCAAACCTTGTAAATACTTAAGATCATTTCTAATTGTATAAGTTCACTAATGGAATAACTCCAGCCTCCTCCAAATTATATTGTGTGTTTTTTAACTTATCTCACCCTGCTTCTTTTTCCCAATTGGCCTTTTGGCTGTCTTTGATCATGTCATTAACTAATTTATTGCAACAGCTGAATGCTCTGGCCTTTAAATGTGTTACTGCTATGGGGTAGCATTGCAGATAGCAGTATTGTAACATCATCTGTTCAAATCCCTTAAGTTAACATTTATACGTGAGGCGCAAAGAATTATACAAGAATTAAGTGAACATCTATAAGTGAGGCACAAAGAATTATACAAGAATTAAATGAACATCTATAAGTGAGGCACAAAGAATTATACAAGAATTAAGTAAACATCTATAAGTGAGGCACTAAGAATTATACAGGAATTAAGTGAACATCTATAAATGAGGCACTAAGAATTATACAATAATTAAGTGAACATCTATAAATGAGGCACTAAGAATTATACAGGAATTAAGTGAACATCTATAAATGAGGCACTAAGAATTATACAAGAATTAAGTAATAAATAAGTGAGGCACAAAGAATTATACAAGAATTACGTGAACATCTATAAGTGAGGCACAAAGAATTATACAATAATTAAGTGAACATCTATAAATGAGGCACTAAGAATTATACAGGAATTAAGTGAACATCTATAAATGAGGCACTAAGAATTATACAGGAATTAAGTGAACATCTATAAATGAGGCACTAAGAATTATACAAGAATTAAGTAATAAATAAGTGAGGCACAAAGAATTATACAAGAATTACGTGAACATCTATAAGTGAGGCACAAAGAATTATACAAGAATTAAGTAAACATCTATAAGTGAGGCACAAAGAATTATAAAAGAATTACGTGAAAAATCAGGGGCGGAACTACCAGTGGTGCAGCAGTCGTGGTCGCGACCGGGCCCCTGGAGGTACCACTTAAGGGGGGCCCGGGGCCAGCTTCAGAAAAAAAAGCTGGCGACATTTGACAGCATCATCATACCTGATTGCCTGGCCGGCCCTAATACCCATGCCAGTAGTGCAGCGGTGGAGCTGGCTGCTGAGGGGGCGGGTTATCTGGGAAGTGGAACTGTTTGTGTAACTTGAAGGAAGTTCCTCCCGCGCGGCAGCCAGCGAGGGAAGCAGTGCCTCATGTTTCTGGGACAGTGGGAAAGCAGGGGAATCAGAGCCTATATTAGGTAGGTGTTTTTTTCTGAATTTGTAGGATTAGGCAATGATTGTAATTGAATGCTATGAAGATTGCCCAATGCCCACCACAATAGCTTTACCGCACTCAGCCTATAGTGTGCACTGCACACCAGACAGGTTATAGTGACCCTACTGAGACAAAATACTTTGCATAATGGTTTCTCATTTTTACAAAACTTAATAACCTGCTTTTACTTTTTTTCTGCAAGTACCATTCCCTCTAAACTTTTTTTAGGGAGCACACATGAGCCTTATTATCATAGTATATTTAAGAAGCGCATGAAAAAAATAAAAGCAGGTTATTAAGTTTTGTAAAAATGAAGAACCGTTATGCAAAGTATTTAAAACAAAAAAAAACACAATAAGGAAGTCTTCAGGCAATCATAGGCTTCGGTAGTTCCTGACAACTACTGTGAGTCTCCCTGTTACCATGTGAGAGCTGCCTTCAGTAGTGGGGGAGGTGTCTGTTCCATCGGATGAAGCAGTTCCACTTAACAGGGCTGAAGTTGCTCACCCCAGAATGGGGTCAACTATAGATTGCAGGAGTCTTAGAGATCGGTATCTGCAGAGTGTCAAGGGCTGAAAAGAGCAGGTAGCACTGCAGCTATAGCAGAAACTTTAAAACAGCAAGCTGAGTGCAACTTGCCTGTGTGGACTGACGGTTAGTGACAGATCCATGCTTCAGTGAAGTTAGAATAACATCTCCCTGTGTCACTATCATTTTCCCATTTGCCTTACATTTTCTTGTTGTTTCATGTTTATCTGTTCATGTTTTGTTGCTTACTGTGAACTACTTGGGACTGAGTGGTCTCTTAAGCCAGCACACATAGCAGACAGATTTTTTTTATTTGAATATATTGATGCCCTAGTTATTGTTCATACTATGGGTCAACATTTATAATTTTTTATAATTTACTAAGTCAGAGTCCAATTGAGATCTTATCATGTAGGAGTCACTCATATTGTTTAATAAGAATTGATACTATTATTGTTCAATGTAGTATATACTGTCTCTTTAAGACTGCATCTTATTTACTAAGTCAGAGTCTAATTGAGATCTTATCATGTAGGAGTCACTCATATTGTTTAATAAGAATTGAGACTATTATTGTTCAATGTAGTATATACTGTCTCTTTAAGACTGCATCTTATTTACTAAGTCAGAGTCTAATTGAGATCTTATCATGTAGGAGTCACTCATGTTGTTTAATAATAATTGATACTATTATTGTTCAATGTAGTATATACTGTCTCTTTAAGACTGAATCTTATTTACTAATTCAGAGTCCAATTGAGATCTTATCATGTAGGAGTCACTCATATTGTTTAATAAGAATTGAGACTATTATTGTTCAATGCAGTATATACTGTCTCTTTAAGACTGAATCTTATTTACTAAGTCAGAGTCTAATTGCGATCTTATCATGTAGGAGTCACTCATGTTGTTTAATAATAATTGATACTATTATTGTTCAATGTAGTATATACTGTCTCTTTAAGACTGAATCTTATTTACTAATTCAGAGTCCAATTGAGATCTTATCATGTAGGAGTCACTCATATTGTTTAATAAGAATTGAGACTATTATTGTTCAATGCAGTATATACTGTCTCTTTAAGACTGCATCTTAAACTTAGTAGCAAGCCTATAGTCATTAATAGATTCTTATCAATGATACTCAGGGATAATAGTGGATCCACCTTTACAGCAATGGTGATTAAGAGATAGAATCCTGCGAGTGGGTTAATGCAGGTTATTGTTCAATGTAGTATATACTGTCTCTTTAAGACTGCATCTTATTTACTAAGTCAGAGTCTAATTGAGATCTTATCATGTAGGAGTCACTCATGTTGTTTAATAATAATTGATACTATTATTGTTCAATGTAGTATATACTGTCTCTTTAAGACTGAATCTTATTTACTAATTCAGAGTCCAATTGAGATCTTATCATGTAGGAGTCACTCATATTGTTTAATAAGAATTGAGACTATTATTGTTCAATGCAGTATATACTGTCTCTTTAAGACTGAATCTTATTTACTAAGTCAGAGTCTAATTGCGATCTTATCATGTAGGAGTCACTCATGTTGTTTAATAATAATTGATACTATTATTGTTCAATGTAGTATATACTGTCTCTTTAAGACTGAATCTTATTTACTAATTCAGAGTCCAATTGAGATCTTATCATGTAGGAGTCACTCATATTGTTTAATAAGAATTGAGACTATTATTGTTCAATGCAGTATATACTGTCTCTTTAAGACTGCATCTTAAACTTAGTAGCAAGCCTATAGTCATTAATAGATTCTTATCAATGATACTCAGGGATAATAGTGGATCCACCTTTACAGCAATGGTGATTAAGAGATAGAATCCTGCGAGTGGGTTAATGCAGGTTATGTGATATGAATAGTCACAATTTTGTAATGAAGTGTTTAGGCTTGTATTTTGTGTATTTGCCAGAATATAGTTTCTTAATATTTTTGATGGGCTAACTAGCACACACACTGTTTTCTCTTTGCCCCTTCTTTTTTTACTTTCTCCTTTTATCTGTGTGTGAGTATGTTTGATGTGTTCACTGTATATGAATGTGTGTGTGACGTCTGGTTTGTGTGGTTTGTATGGTGTGTGTATGTGTGGTTTGTGTGATGTGTGGTTTGTATGGTGTGTGTGATGTGTGATGTGTGGTTTGTAAGGTGTGTGTGATGTGTGGTTTGTGGGTTTGTGTGATGTGTGGTTTGTGGGTTTGTGTGATGTGTGGTTTGTGTGTTTGTGTGATGTGTGGTTTGTATGGTGTGTGTGATGTGTGGTTTGTATGGTGTGTGTGATGTCTGGTTTGTGTGGTTTGTATGGTGTGTGTGTGTGTGTGGTTTGTGTGATGTGTGGTTTGTATGGTGTGTGTGATGTGTGGTTTGTAAGGTGTGTGTGATGTGTGGTTTGTGGGTTTGTGTGATGTGTGGTTTGTGGGTTTGTGTGATGTGTGGTTTGTGGGTTTGTGTGATGTGTGGTTTGTGTGTTTGTGTGATGTGTGGTTTGTATGGTGTGTGTGATGTGTGATGTGTGGTTTGTATGGTGTGTGTGATGTGTGGTTTGTGGGTTTGTGTGATGTGTGGTTTGTGGGTTTGTGTGATGTGTGGTTTGAGGGTTTGTGTGATGTGTGGTTTGTGTGTTTGTGTGATGTGTGGTTTGTATGGTGTGTGGTTTGTATGGTGTGTGTGATGTGTGGTTTGTGGGTTTGTGTGATGTGTGGTTTGTGGGTTTGTGTGATGTGTGGTTTGTATGGTGTGTGATGTGTGGTTTGTATGGTGTGTGTGATGTGTGGTTTGTATGGTGTGTGTGATGTGTGGTTTGTATGGTGTGTGTGTGATGTGTGGTTTGTGGGTTTGTGTGGTTTGTGTGATGTGTGGTTTGTATGGTGTGTGTGATGTGTGGTTTGTATGGTGTGTGTGATGTGTGGTTTGTATGGTGTGTGTGATGTGTGGTTTGTGGGTTTGTGTGGTTTGTATGGTGTGTGTGATGTGTGGTTTGTATGGTGTGTGTTATGTGTGGTTTGTGTGTTTGTGTGATGTGTGGTTTGTATGGTGTGTGTGATGTGTGGTTTGTATGGTGTGTGTGATGTGTGGTTTGTGTGTTTGTGTGATGTGTGGTTTGTATGGTGTGTGTGATGTGTGGTTTGTATGGTGTGTGTGATGTGTGGTTTGTGGGTTTGTGTGGTTTGTGTGTTTGTGTGATGTGTGGTTTGTATGGTGTGTGTGATGTGTGGTTTGTATGGTGTGTGTGATGTGTGGTTTGTATGGTGTGTGTGATGTGTGTGTGTGATTTGTGGTTTGTATGGTGAGTCTGTGTGGTGTGTGTTGTATGAGATTGTGTATATGTGTTGTGTCTGTGTCTCTGTCTCTCCCCCTCTGTGTCTCTCTCTCCCCTATGTGCGTGTGTGTCTCGCTTTCCCCTCTGTGTATGACTCTCACTCTCTCTAGGGTTATTGTATTAATTTGAGGGAAACTGTTAAAAAAAAAAAGCTTAAGCAGAGTTGTACAAGACCTGGAGCAGTTTTTATCAAGCACTTTTAGTGCTTCATCTTATTTTTGAGTGTATAGAAAGTGTATTTTTGTTAATACAACTGTGTATTACAAGCATGTATGAAATATCAAATTACTCCGCCCCCCCATTTCTACAGGAAATATCAAATTTACACATTTTGCAACGCAAAAATATGAAGTTAAAAAATGGGACCACTATGAAATTTCATGGAACCACTAGTTCTTGGGCAACTTTTTCAACCCCTGTGTGTGTGTGTGTGTGTGTATATGTATATATATATATATATATATATATATATATATATATATATATATATATATATATATATATATATATATATATATATATATATAAAATCACACATACTGTGCCAGTAAGTACACTCTCCAGCAGTATATCTTGTGAAATATTAATATCGCAGAAGCCAGGTTGGGGGCCCTTTATTGATTCTTGCACCGGGGCCCTGGAGTTTCTAGTTACGCCTCTGTGAACAATAACATCTATAAGTGAGGCACACATAATTATACAAGAATTAAGTGAACATCTATGAGTGAGGCACTAAGAATTATACAAGAATTAAGTGAACATCTATAAGTGAGGCACAAAGAATTATACAGGAATTAAGTGAACATCTATAAGTGAGGCACAAAGAATTATACAGGAATTAAGTGAACATCTATAAGTAAGACACAAAGAATTATACAATAATTAAGTGAACATCTATAAGTGAGGCACAAAGAATTATACAAGAATTAAGTGAACATCTATAAGTTAGGCACAAAGAATTATACAAGAATTAAGTGAACATCTATAAGTGAGGCACAAAGAATTATACAAGAATTAAGTGAATATCTATAAGTGAGGCACAAAGAATTATACAAGAATTAAGTGATCATCTATAAGTGAGGCACTAAGAATTGTACAAGAATTAAGTGAACATCTATAAGTGAGGCACAAAGAATTATACAAGAATTAAGTGAACATCTATAAGTGAGGCACTAAGAATTATACAAGAATTAAGTGAACATCTATAAGTGAGGCACAAAGAATTATACAAGAATTAAGTGAACATCTATAAGTGAGGCACTAAGAATTATACAAGAATTAAGTGAACATCTATAAGTGAGGCACAAAGAATTATACAAGAATTAAGTGAACATCTATAAGTGAGGCACTAAGAATTATACAAGAATTAAGTGAACGTCTATAAGTGAGGCACTAAGAATTATACAAGAATTAAGTGAACATCTATAAGTGAGGCACAAAGAATTATACAAGAATTAAGTGAACATCTATAAGTGAGGCACTAAGAATTATACAAGAATTAAGTGAACGTCTATAAGTGAGGCACTAAGAATTATAGAAGAATTAAGTGAACATCTATAAGTGAGGCACTAAGAATTATACAAGAATTAAGTGAACATCTATAAGTGAGGCACAAAGAATTATACAAGAATTAAGTGAACATCTATAAGTGAGGCACTAAGAATTATACAAGAATTAAGTGAACGTCTATAAGTGAGGCACTAAGAATTATACAGGAATTAAGTGAACATCTATAAGTGAGGCACAAATAATTATACAAGAATTAAGTGAACATCTATAAGTGAGGCACTAAGAATTATACATGAATTAAGTGAACATCTATAAGTGAGGCACAAAGAATTATACAAGAATTAAGTGAACAACTAAGAATTATACAAGAATTAAGTGAACATCTATAAGTGAGGCACTAAGAATTATACAAGAATTAAGTGAATATCTATAAGTGAGGCACTAAGAATTATACAAGAATTAAGTGAACATCTATAAGTGAGGCACTAAGAATTATACAAGAATTAAGTGAACATCTATAAGTGAGGCACTAAGAATTATACAAGAATTAAGTGAACATATATAAGTGAGGCACTAAGAATTATACAAGAATTAAGTGAATATCTATAAGTGAGGCACTAAGAATTATACAAGAATTAAGTGAACATCTATAAGTGAGGCACTAATAATTATACAAGAATTAAGTGAACATCTATAAGTGAGGCACTAAGAATTATACAAGAATTAAGTGAATATCTATAGGTGAGGCACTAAGAATTATACAAGAATTAAGTGAACATCTATAAGTGAGGCACTAAGAATTGGACAAAATAATTATACAATATTTGAACAAGGATTAGACAAGTTCTGTTTAATACTGAGTTTTATCCACTATTTGCCTATTTTGTAAAAATTATCAATATCTTCATATTTCTTTTTGCTACCTTTTGTCTCTATAACAAACTACTTTATTCAATTACTCCTCCCCCTCACCACCTGCTCTGTTCATTAGCCCATCTCTCTTAAAGGGACATTCCAGTCACAATCTTAATGCACATAGATTAATGACATCTTTGCATATAAACATATCTGCAATATAAATGTATTAGCAAAAATGCTTCTAGTAAAAGTTATCAGTGCTTTAGTGTTAACATTTATCGCTGCACGTGCACGTGAAGCATAGCTAGATATTGTCACTGCACCCACATTTTAAATAAGGCAGCTGCTCAGATCATGAGTGGGGCTTGTATCATGTCAGCAATTAACAAATTGAGTCATTACCAGATGGCACAAGCACCTTAGGCTCTCTGAGCAAGTGTTGTGATTAAAATGCTGGTACACGGTGCATACCTAAATACTCTTTTGAAACAGCAATAGCTTTTATTAGAAGCATTTTTGCTAATGCATGTATATTACAAAATTGCTTCTGTTCAATATCGAAATGCACCCATGTGGTTTCCAATTCTGTCTGGAATATCCCTTTAACCTCACCTTACTTTTGTATTCACAAACTTTACACATTCCTAAATACTCTCCCCCTTGCACCTCATCCCAAAAACAAATCAGCATCTCATGTCACTCTCCCTTTTGCTTATTCTAGCTGCTGGTGACATCACCTATGTGAAGTTGGCACCCCATGTTTGTAAAAACTGAATTAAAATATACCATTAGTTTGTGCTGCGTTTGTGCTGATTTGTGCCGCAAAAACGAACGTTTGTGCCGGTCTGGTTTAGGAGATATAGCGCATTATTTTTTATGAAACCCCACCCACTTTGCACCCCATGTTATTCAATTTTAAAAACAAATATACCATTCGTTTGTGCTGTGTTTGTGCTGATTTGTGCCGCAAAAACGAACGTTTGTGCTGGTTTGGTTTAGGAGATATAGCACATTATTTTTTTATGAAACCCCGCCCACTTTGCACCCCATGTTATGCAATTTTGAAAACAAATATACCATTTGTTTGTGCTGCATTTGTGCTGATTTGTGCCGCAAAAACGAACGTTTGTGCCGGTTTGGTTCCGGAGAAATAGCACATTATATTTGCTGAAAATCCGCCCACTTTGCACCCTATGTTATGCAATTTTGAAAACAAATATATACCATTTGTTTGTGCTGCGTTTGTGCTGATTTGTGCTGTAAAAACTAACGTTTTTTTCCCCATTGCCAGGGATGTAATGCCCCCCTAAATGTTTAAAAAAAAACAGCGACTAAAAAAGAAGTGACTTATATAAGAAATCTTGCTTGAGTGCTTTTAAGCGCTTGTTAACTCTAAGCAAGTTAATATTGGGCTGTCTGTGGTTAGCATGACATTACAGGTGATTAATATGGCAACAAAGAGGTTAAATTGACTAAAGGAGGTTTATTAGGCATAATAGGGTTGAAGAGGACTTTACTGCAATATAATTGAAAATTTCCTTTTTCAATTAAGTAGTGGGTTTCTACTTATTCACTTTGCAATTAAATTACTTAAGCTATGGTTTGGGCTCCTTCCCATCTATTACTCTTCAATAACCCCATGTATGCCGTATAAACCGGTATGTTACCATGTTAATCCCTTAATGCCCAGGGCCGGATTTACATTTCAGCGCCCATAGGCACAGAGCGCACTATACAGAGTGCATACCCCTTGTTTTCTGTTACCGGCAGCTTCCGTGGTGGCAGGGAAGGACCCCGGTGTAGGCTGCCCAATGAAACGCCTGCCTGTGCTGGACAGGCTTTTTTTTTGTGAAATATTTTTTTATTGAGGTATTAGATAAAAACAACAGAACAGAAAATATGTCCAGACATGGATCAGTCATAACATAAACACTTATACATTTTACATATAGGAGGTAAACATGAGCTGTAGCATTGGTGCAATAGTGAATCAGGAGTTTATCGTAGCCTCCAATCTGTGGTGGTGCTATACGTATATATAAGTAAGACCTAGTGCTACGGAATATATTTCAATAGTAAAGAAAATAACAGGTAACACGTGTTATAGCACCACCTCTGACACCATGAGCATAGCGTGTATTCTGACTCAGATAGTTATAATAATGATCTATCCCTTGCTGAGACCTCTATGCCTGGCCTGTATAAGAAGATACAATCACTGCAGACAATCGTTGTCAGATAGCTGAACTCACCAATACCTTGTTCATCCACAAAGTTGCTTTATTCTGAATATCAGGTTACAGCAGATAATGAATACAGCAGATGAATGAATGGTTAAAGTATTTTGCGATCAAAAGATGATACTGAGGGGGGGCGGAGCCAGCAGCCAAGGCAAATAGACGTGCATTTATGAGGCTCCTGATTTTATTTTATTTTATTTTGATTCTATCTAGCTTTCCTCCGGTGGATCAATAATTGGATACCAGGTTATCATCAGTGACCCCAGGAGGCTTATATAAACTAACTGGGTATAGCAAATAAGGTGATTTTATTGCTGCACCAATATTCCTGAAGAAACAACAGGCCATACATCGAATATGGGGGAAGGCATCCGCGCCATAATACAGACTCTATTTGCTGAATATGAACAACAGAACCTCAACAGGTTTAATGACTTAATATCAAAGATCGAAATGGCGCGCATAACAGGGGAACCTATCTTGGCTGCTGAGGAGGGAGAGGTTGATATCAGTGATACACCTGGAAATACGCAGCTAGGTGCTGGGGACTCTTACATGTTGCCGGATCTCCTTACAGTGGAGCAACTAACATGTGGTTTTGTCTGGGAGGTCCCGGTGCTGCCAGACCGCAATATGCTGAACCCTGTGAAATGCGCTTGGGAGCCTGGAGGACTTCTCCCTGGTGGCAACAATATGGTGGGTCCTACCGAAAATGGCGACTGGAGGTGTCAGAGGATCACTGTCGCAGAGCCAAGGACGAGAGGGAGAGTGACCGGCCTCCGTGAGTGTGGCCCTGACGATGTGAGCAAAGCGCTGCCGGCCTCATCCCGCTGTACCGCAGTGGAAATCTGTATGATTCAGGGCCTTCAGAGGAGCGGCTCAGGGGTCCTATCTAAGGACATGATCTTTCTCATGGTGACACGGAAGCGAGAGGATTCCTGGCTAGCTGGGGCTATCACAAAAACCGGAGTTGGGTGACAATTTTTATTACAGTAGTGATAACTAAGCGCTCATAATACTATCTTGTTTGTTGGTTGAGCTCTTACTTGTAATTCAGCTCCTGGACTCAGATTTAGCTACCGCTGTACCCAAAATCTGCATTTATGATGATAATTTTCTGAGACTGTGCAGACACTGGGCCTGAATCCTCTGGATGCTCCTTTGAGTGAAGAATAAAAAAGGACTTGCCATTAATTGTCCTTAGCACACCAGACTAAGGGATGAGTTGCATTAGCACCCATATAGACTAAACACTGTGCAGCAAAACCCTGTTTTATTGTGTGTAGTTATAACGAGGACTTATTGGTAACTGTTATGAATGTTAAGATATCTAAGCATTTTAGTGCCTTTCTATATTCCCTACAATATCCTTCTTCACACCACTAAGCGTTCCTTCCCTTTAGTATATCCTTCACCGTAGGTATTTACCCACTTCTCATTTATAGGCTGCCTCTGAGTATATATACTAAAGTTAAATGCAATCTTATTGGCAGGTGTGGCATGGATACTGTGGAGTGTCTGAGTATTTATTTACTACATGTTGAGTGTTACATTGACAGCCTGCTTCTCAGGCGCTTGCCTTTACATGCCATGCTGCATGTTACTACAAGGAGTCTAAACACCTCATGTATGCTTCTGCCTGCATTATAATGGGCCCTCTGGATTCTTGAGTTCCTAGTATCTTATGTTACATTATTGCCTGTATGCTCTGAAATCCTCCTTGTTTATTTGGTTATCTTTGGATCTAAACATGTAACTACTATGTCTCTTGTACTTGTAAAATCACCATTGTCTGCCCCTGGATCTTCCCTAATCTTATTTCTACTTATATATTGTGAACAAGTCTATTCCCCTCACATCATTGCAGCCCACTCCTGATAACATGTGTTGTTGGGGATGAGAGTGTTTACTTGCAGATATTACTTGGGCAGCATGGTCTCTTTAAAGAATGGGACCCCATTACTTGTCTTGGATCTGCCCCCCTCCCTCTCCCCCTCCTTTCTCCCTCCTCCCCCCCCCCGCCTCTACCCCCTTACCCCCCTTTTTTTTTTCTCCCCCCCCTTTTCCCCCTTCGCCCCCCTCTCCCCTCCCCCCCCCTCTCCTCCTTCGCCCCCCTCTCCCCTTCCCCCCACTCCTCCTTCCCCCTCTCCCTCCCCCTCCCTCCCCTCCCCCCCCTTTCTCCCCCTCTCCCTCCCCTCTCCCTTCCCTTTCCCCCCCTCCCCCTTTCTCCCCCTCTCCCCTTAACCCTCCCTCTCCCCTTCCCCCCTTCCTCCTTTCCCCCTCCCCCCTTCTCCCCCTTTCCCCCTCTCCTCTCCCATCCCCCTCCCCTCCCTCCCTTTCTGCCCTCTTCCCTTTTCCCTCTCCCCTTTCCCCCTCCCCCTTGTTTCCCCCCCCTTTCCCAATTGTGTAGTAAAGGGATAATTATTTATCCTCTATGCTCCTATCTGGCAGAGTTATGCAGTCTCTGCCCTGTTCGTAGAGCCTATGTTAGAGAATGTACCCATATGAGTGAAAAAATGGCTCTCCGAATGCTACTTATGTTATGATTTATTACGAATGTCATTCTATGTTTAATATTTACAGACTGTATATCATTATTAGTTTACTATATCTGTAACCTCACTTATCTATCTAATGTATCTTTCTGAATCGTATTCTTGTGAGCAGCTATACTACTTTATATATTAGCATTTAAGCTTATACAAGACGCAGTCCCTGCAGTTCATTTCTCTGACTCAGTGTTTGATATTGGAATATTTAATGTTATTATACTTGATTCTATCACCTCCTTCAATATTATTCTCAGTCTCTCTGACCTTTCTAGGGTCCTAGTTGTCATAGGAAGGAGTCTATCAGCGTAGGCCGGATTGGGCCTGCGCTTTCTAAAAACCCTCTGAGTAGTACGCTTAATTCATAGAGGTCCAAAAGTGGCTTCAGCTATCTTGAGGGAATAGAGGGCGATTTTGAGTTTGCTCCCCAACTTTTGTTTATTTGATGTATACCTCAACTTGAGAACACTTTGTGAATTTTGATAAGAGGTTTGTCTCTACATATGTTCTTTTACATTTGTATGTATCTATAATACTTGTCTTGTTACATACTATGTATCACGTCCCTGTTGGGGCAAACTGTTTCTGTGTATCTGTAAGTGTAAATTCCCTCAATAAAAAAATATTAAAATCGGGGGGCGGAGCTAACCGCCAAACAGGAGAGACGCACCTTGCAAGAGCTCTCTCATAAACATGTAATTTGGACCAAAAATTAGACACATAGAATACCCTATATGGGCTATAATTCATACTGGGTACCCTATATATGTCAGAAGCATAGGAGCAGTGACTAATTGGAAGCTTTTTCTAACGCCGGATTCAAGGTGGGAGAGACTACCCTTACCAACCTGACTGTGCTGCTTAAGAGAAAGTACGGACCCTCCGGCGAGCTGTAAGTGCCGCACCTCCGCCTGTCTACTGTACTGGTCCTCGGCTGCTCTCCCGGACCCATAACTCTGCTGCCCGGGGGGGCGAGGCTCCGCTCCGGTGCAGCAGCTCTGTGACACCTACGTGTTCCGGGAGGCAGCGTTGCGCTATAGCCATCAGCACTCGGGTCTTTATATGGAGTGACTCTGTGCTCTTACCTTCACTACGGGCTGCATCGGGAGAAGCTCCGGCTGCAACTGCGATCAGGCTGAGATAAGTGCCTGATAAGGGGGTCACCTGAGAGCTAGACTGATCTGGAAAAATAAACAGGAGAAAAAAAAGCAAAAGAAAATTGGCGAGAATAATCGCCATCTTGCGGCCTGGGAAACCGCATCTTCACTACTCTGTATGTAGCGCCCCATCGGTAGGAGCCTCCTACAGCATTAAACCTAGAAGATAGAGGAGAGGTAAGGAACCAAACTGTAATCCTCTCTAAAAGTTATAAAAGCTGTATTGTGATGCAACCTACATGTATTTGACTGTATAAGTAAGACTGCACTCCTCAACCTCTGCCCCACTCACAGCTCCACGCTACTAAACTAAGAGGATTAATGCTGATAAAAGAATTTAAGATTAACACTCCTCAAATATCTCAAGCATAGCAGCGTTGAGTAGCATAACACCCTCACTCTTTGCAAACCTGTGTCTACAAAGTTAATATCACCCAGAAACATATCTATCTTTATGTTGCAGCAACCACAGCCCTTTATTGCTGGGTAAATGTATTGAACTTTACAGTTGTCAGCAACTCAGAGACAGGGGTATCCTGAATAAATCTCCTAATAAACAGTTGCTCTCATCAACATAATCAAGGTGGACATATTGCTGGACATTTTGCTGTTTATTACTGTTTTGCATAAAACTCCCACACAGACCTACTGTTGCTGATATATACCTAAAGCAATTTAAAAAAAAAAAAAAAAAAAAAAGGGGAAAATTGAAGTCAGAACTGCTCAGTTTATCATACTCTGGGCCTAACCTTTATTATACTGGTGCTAACTGCTTATATCCCTCATGAACACTGGGAACAAAAAAGGGACTAACAAGAACTCTACCAGCATACCCCATATGTAAGACATTAAATCACTCTGAGGATTCTATCCCATAGGGAGTTGTTCTATCAGGAGCTATATTGGATTGGTATTTACCGTATATCTAGATAGTCTGCCTTTCTGACCCTGCTGCCATTGTTTGTTGGTTTCTCAGCAGATACTTTTAAACAACATATCCTCAGTGAGACTTCAGTATCCATCCTGCTGTAACAACTTGTCCCACTATTGTGCAAAACTATTGCTGCTGCGCCAGCCTGTGTGCCTTTGGGCTTTTAGCTCAAAGTGGAGTGTTATTCTATTTAACTGTCTGTTTAACCACCACTTTTTCCTATAGGTCCTACCTACAGCAGTAAATCTGCTATCTGCAATTTACAGGTTAGAAATTTTACTATCTGATTTTATTTGTCTCTACATAAAAACGTTGTGTTGCCACTGTACTATTATTAGTTGATTAGATTTATAACCACTGACTTAGGCACACTGATACAGGGGGGGCGGGGGATAGGGTCTGTTTTTTCTGGCTCCCCTATCGCACCTCACCCGCTCCGATCCAGCTTGTCTGGATTGGTCATTTCCCATACCCCTCCCCCTTCCTTTTGGTCGTATCCCACTCCCTGAGGTGCGTGGGGGGATCCTGGGGCCTTCCCCCTTCCCCCCCTCTTCATCTCCTCTAGGAGGCTACTGAGCCAATTTATTCTAAACAGCTTGCTTAGACAACCACTGTCATGTATTAAGTGTGAATAACTCCTATGGGTTGTACCTGGCCCCGCTCTCTCTATCTCACCTATGTATTACAGTATTGAAACACTATTCCTTTGTGATTGTAACTCTTCCGAGTCAGTTCCTATGTGTTAGCAACTTTTCTCTCAGGTCCCACAGTGGTCAAGGTGGTCAAGGTGGTCTACCATTCAAATCAACAATTACTCCCCAAAGAAACACTAGCCATGCCTCACGCATCTAAAAGAAACCCTAGAACTCCCGCTGCACTCAAGAAAACGGTGCTCGACCATTTCTCTCAACCCCCTAAAGACTCTCTCCCTTTGCAGAAGGAAATGAGTGACCCAGAATCCCAAGACGAGGACTCCCAGTCAAGCTCCCACTCTGGAGCCCACTTAAATCACTACATTACAGAGAGCACACTACAAAAGATGCTAGCAGCCCAAACCAAATCCATCACAGCTGAAATTCAGAGGAGCTCAGCTGAACTCAGGAAGGATATCGGGGAGATGGGCGACAGGATCGACACCTTAGAGAGACAACATGATGACCTAGCCACAGACAATTCCAACATCCTTGCGTACGCCGAAAACCTTGCAGAACAGATCTCCCAACTCGAATTAAAGCTGGCAGATGTAGAAGATAGGGCCAGAAGAAATAATATACGATTCAGAGGTATACCCGAGTCAGTCTTGCCGGGGAACCTGCATGAGTTTCTCATAAACCTCTTCACTGCTTTGCTTGGCCCCCTGGAGGGGGATAGTCACAACATGGAGCGAGCTCACAGGGCCCTGAGGCCGAGATCAATGTCTTCTGACAAACCGAGAGATGTGGTGGTCTGCTTTCATAACTTCAAATTCAAAGATCGATTGATGCAGGCATCTTATGGCAAACCCAGCCTACCCGATGATTTCAAAGATATTCAACTCCTGCCTGATCTCTCATCGCATACGCTACAACAGCGCAAATTGTATGCTCCTGTCACTACACAACTTAGGAAGGCCAACATCAAATATAGATGGGGATTCCCCACTAAATTAATAGTGACAAAGGACAATCAATCTCATGTTGTCTCCTCTCCTTCGTTAGGCAGTGCACTTCTAGCTAACTGGGGACTACAACCTGCGGCTGAACCTCAGACAGCTACCCAATCCAAGCTTCGTGTCTCAGCCCCAATTTGGTCTGTTAAAGAGCAGAGACCCAAACGCCAAAAACCTAATCCACCTGACCACATCCCGAGGCCTCAAGCCTCACCTACCTGATACCCCACTGGACTCATGCTCATATGCTAATCAGTTTTTGCTAACACTTACTATCTATATACAAATGTTTATGTTAACTTGTTCAGAACAATGCAGGTTGGCTGGCCTCTGGTTAGACCGCCAGATTTGAAATTGACCAGCGCCCACATGGAAAATTTCCATGCATGTTGTGGCGGTCCGGGCAGCCGGCTAACCTCCCTGCATTTTCTTGGAGAGCGGGGCTATACGTTCAATAGCCCATTCTGTTGATTTGGTTTAGCTCCCCCCCCAGACTTTGGAACCCACGCTTGGGTCCCACTTAGGTGGACTATTTCCACCAGTCCCCTTTCTTTTACCTTCCCTTTTATACTCCTTATCTCCTTTACCGATTTCCCCATCTACCCTATCCTTACGAGCTTTAGAGCGCACAAATGACACCCCTCAGGTTTCTAACACTGAATGTTAGGGGTCTAAACACTTTTGGTAAACGCAGTTTGCTTGTTAGAACACTAAAATTTCATAAGGCGGATGTCGCCTTTCTTCAGGAAACGCACCTTTTAGGAGATGTCTCCCCTGGCCCGTCATTTCGGGATTATCCCGTAGTAAAAACAGCCTCTTACTCTAAGAAAGCCAGAGGTGTCGCTATCCTCATTAACAAAGGAGTGGCCTTCGAACCGATTTATGAATTCAGAGATCCACAAGCAAGATTCCTTATCCTGATATGCAACCTTGACCATGTCACTTACACCTTAGTATCTGTATATTTACCTAATACCCTCCAGCCCAGATATCTGAAGAAAATCTTGCATAAAGTTGACCTAGTGAGACAGGGTAGAGTGATAGTGGCGGGTGACCTGAACATGGTGTGGGATGGTGGCCTTGACAGACAAACAAAACCATCTAAAAAAAGGCCCTCTTGCCCAGAGACTGTTAGTCGCAGATTCCGAGAGCTCATGTCACAATTTAATTTTTTTGATGTTTGGAGATCTCTACATCCTCTGGACAGAGATTATACTCACTATTCTATACCCCACTCCACACACTCTAGATTAGATTACATGTTTTGTCACCCAGACTCCTTAGACATTATTTCTCGCACAATGATCTGTGCGTGCCCATGGTCAGATCATGACATGGTTTTAATGGACATAGAGTCACAGAACACCATTAGGTCCAGACCCAACTGGAGACTACCCCACACCCTTCTCTCCGACATCCCCCTTAGAGAGGAGCTTAGGAAAGAGATAAACTTCACTCTGCGAACTAACGACACGCCCGGAATCCGGGAAGATACTCTGTGGGGAGCCTTTAAGGCCACCACTAGAGGCTTCTTTATTCAAAAACAAGCCCATTTGAGGAAACAGGCAGGCCTTTCTATGTCTCAAGCCCATCATAAACTCCGGGATCTTGAATCCCAGAGGCATACAACAGATAACATACAAATCATGGAGGAGATCAGAAATGTAAGGAGACATATATGCAAGCTAGAATACACCAAAACCCAAAATAATTTGCTCAAACTGAAACAGCTTTTCTACACTAAAGGTAATAAAGCTGACACAATCTTAGCGAATAAATTAAGACACCGCACTAGCAACTCTCGCATTCATGAAATCAAACAAGACGCCCAATCCTACAAACTTCCGTCACAGATAGGCCAGCAGTTTAACAAGTATTACTCAACACTATATAACATCCAAAAGGATACCTCACTCCACCCAGCCCCATCAGAGGCTATAGGCCCTTTCCTACGCTCCCTTGGATTACCCACACTAGATGAAGCTTCCACCGATAGCTTAGATGGCCCGGTCACGTCCCAAGAGATTAAATTCGTTATTAAAAATCTGAAGTCCCTGAAAGCCCCTGGACCAGACGGTTTTACCGCAATATTCTATAAAACATACCTCCGAGAGATTGTCCCCATCCTGACCAGGTTCTTCAACCTGGCTAGAGACGAAGGACAATTTAAAAAAGAGTTCCTAGAGGCCTCCATCACCACAATTCTCAAACCCAACAAAGACCCAACACTCTGCACTAGCTATAGGCCCATATCTTTGATTAATACCGATGTTAAAATATATGCAAAAATCTTTGCGAATAGACTCGCAAGACTCCTCCCCTCACTTATTAACCCTGACCAGGTTGGCTTCATCCCTGGAAGAGAAGGTCCCGACAATACGAGAAGGATCCTTAATATTCTTCTAGAAGCCAAAAGACTCAACAAACCAATTGCAGTGCTTTCTCTCGATGCTGAGAAAGCATTTGACCGGGTCAGATGGGACTTCCTATGGGAAGTTCTAAAGATCTTTCGCTTCCCGACCTCCATCATTCAAGCAATACAAGCTTTGTACTCGGCCCCTACGGCCTCAGTTAAGGGCCTAGGATTCCATTCCTCCCCCTTTCCTATTTCAAATGGCACCCGGCAGGGTTGCCCCCTATCGCCCATCCTGTTTGCACTGGTCATTGAACCGCTCGCTGCTGCCATTAGAGCTGACAAAGAGATATCTGGAGTTATCTTACACGGAACGGTCCACAAAGTGGCTCTGTTCGCAGATGACACCACCATACTCTCCGCAAACCCCCTCAGTGAGATTCCTAAACTTTTATCTACACTAGATGCATTCAGTAGCCTATCCTTTTATAGGCTAAATCAATCTAAAACCGTACTTTACACTCAAGGTTTCCCGGAATCTGTCACTAATTCGCTAAGAGACACATACAAATTTGTTATCAACAATACGTATGTCTCCCACTTAGGAGTTAAACTCTCCAACTCCATCCCCAACCTCATCTTAAATAATTATAAGCCCCTTTTAACCGAATTACACACTTTGTCCAATAAATGGAATTTCCGCTCCATATCTTGGCTAGGTCAGATAACAGCCCTTAAAATGAGCTTTCTTCCAAAATTAACATACATCATGCGCTGCCTCCCTATTAGAGTACCTAGAGCCCTGCTCACTCAGTTTCAGGGCGCCTGTACCAAGTATATATGGCAAAACAAACCTCCACGGGTAGCCCACAGACTCCTGCAATACCCCAGAATGCATGGAGGAGTGGCCTCCCCGTCCATACTTAGATACTATGAGGCCGCCATGCTCACACACATTTCCCAATGGGGTATAAAAGATTCTGATAGCAAATGGAGGTCAATCGAACAGGCCTCCCTACCCTTCGACCTTGCCCTGAGGGACCTGATCTGGACCCCTCCACACTGCCGAAAAACCTTAGGCATTGAGAATCAGGTGGTCCGAGAATGCCTAGCCTCCTGGGAACTCCTGAGACATTATTCCCAAGTGGCCCCCCACCCATCCCCTATCACTTCATTAACTGGCCTATTATCTGGCCTCCCAGACTCCCATCCCTCAACGTGGCTGAGACTTGGTGTTGCGAAGGTGGCTGACCTATGGTCCTCATCTTCCCGAGACTCGTTTATATCCTTTTCCCACATTGGCGGTTCAGCACCCCCCCCCCGCGCTATATGCGCTTCGAATATACAAGAGTCCTCAGCTTTCTGACTAGCTGGGGCTTTAAATCATCTCTCTCTAGACCACTAACCATCTGGGAAGCCAGATGGCAACAGGGATTGAGACTGGGTAAGCCGCTATCTTTCCACTATTCCATTATGGAGGGCGCATCTCCTGCAGACAAAGCTACTCATGTCACTAAATGGGAACAAAAACTCGAGTTCTGTGCCCCCACCAAAGAGTGGCACCGTACATTACTCCTCACAAACAAAACTCTCCACTGTGTCACTATGCATGAGAACTATATCAAACTCCTCACACAGTGGTACTTTGTGCCTGCTAGGCTAGCCACAATTTTCCCTGGTGCATCTCCTGTCTGTTGGAGAGATTGCGGTAGAGTAGGAGACATGACACATATTTGGTGGACTTGCTCCAAATTGAGGCCCATTTGGAATAAGTGTTTCTCAACTCTTAGGACTATGGGCATCTCCCTTCCCAATACACCAGAAGTCGCCTTACTACACATAGGTACCTGCAAGCTCCCTAGACACTATGCTTCCCTGAGCATATATTTATTTTCAGCTATCAAACTTAATATAGCTAAAGCTTGGAAAAGAACTAGCCCCCCATCCTGGTCTGACATCACCCAAACCATGGCCTACATCTACGCCATGGAAAAACCTATTTATTATTCCAGGGGTAAAGTTGACCTCTTCGAACTGATTTGGGCAGAATGGAAAGATAGATTTGACACGACTTGGCTCCCTAGCTTTAAGACTTAGCCTATTATACCCTCACTCAATAATGTCGGTACATCATCCCACACCTATCTAGGTCTATTTGGTGACCACGACAGGTCTGTTCCCTTGGCCTTAGACCCTATCCTTCCCCCTCCCCCTCCCCTCTCTCATGGATGAATCCCCACCCCCCCCCCTCTCCTCTTTTAAGGATGATCCCCCCCCCCTTTTCTTTCTCTCTCTTCTTCTTTCCTTTTCCCATTTTCCCTTTCTTCAGTTACTTCTGACATAAGTGAACAATTTTGTCATACCCTTACCTTAGGTACTGAGGTTACAGATGTTTAGTTAATCTATTAATGTATACACTGTGTTTTTCTTATGTATCCATTTCTTTTGTCATTATTACTGAAATAGTACGCTTTGGTCGTACTAATGTTGTACTTCTTTATCTCATATGAAAAATCTAATAAAAATTACTTTAAAAAAAAAAAAAAAAAAAAAATATTAAAATCTTAAAAAAAAAAAAAAAGATGATACTGATCGTAGCTTGCAATGTATTAACATGAGTGCTTGTTACATGAGGCCTGTTAGCTGCAGCCATGACACAGGAAAACATCATAAAACTAAATGGGCGGAGTAATACACAAAAAGGAAATGCATAGTAAGGTCAGGGGTAAGATACTGGAAATCAGGAGCATTACCAAAAAGTGTCAGTAGATGGCAGTACAGAACAAACACAGGGAAGCCTAGAAAACAATGGCATAAAAATATATGATTTCTTAACTATAACAACATGAACATAACAGAGGCTATGTAATATTCTATGCCTCATTGAGGCAGCACACTCCCCGTCTGGCATAATAAATGTCACTATTTAAATCATAACGGAAGTTATGCATAACAGTGTAATTTGCAGAGATGTCTTGAAGACCTTTCCATCATCACTAGGAATGCTCTTTAGAATCAGTCCCATGGGCCATTCGATTCTTTCAGCTTGCTGGTCCTTGAGGAGAACAAGATCTCCAACCTTGATGTTAGGGTTCAGACGTTGCCATTTCCTGCGTCCTTGCAGAGTAGAGAGATACTCCATCTTCCAACGATTCCAGAAGCAGTTGGCAAGGTGTTGTACTCGCTTCCACTGATTGTAGCACAGATTTCCTGTTTTAAAGTCTCCAGGTGGAACAGGAACAGACCCAAGCTTCTGGGTAAGAAGAGTAGCTGGAGTGAGGAGAGTTGGGGCCTCTGGATCTACAGAAACTGGAACAAGTGGTCTTGAGTTGATTATGGCAGATGCTTCTGCCAGGAAGGTGGTTAGAATCTCATGGGTGAGTCTTGTGGATTTCAAGTCCATAAGCATGGAGTCCAGTATTTTACGTGTGATGCCTATCATTCTCTCCCAGGAGCCACCCATATGGGAAGAATGAGAAGGATTGAAAATCCATGTACAGCCCTTTTCAGCTAAAAGGTCTTGAATTGGCCTAGAGTTGAGATGTAGCTCTCGACAGGCTCCAACGAAATTAGTTCCACAGTCAGATCTTAATGTTTTGACTGGTCCTCTGATGGCAAGAAATCGCCTTAGAGCATTTATGAAACTTGAGGCATCCATATTTTCTATTACTTCAATGTGTACTGCACGCACACTCATGCAAGTGAACAGCACTGCCCATCGTTTGCTATTTGCTTGGCCACCGGAGTCGAACACTACCCTGATTTGTTTTGGCTTATGTGGATGATACACTCCGAAGAAAGGCAGGTACCAGCACTCTTGGAGTTTTTGAAGTGGTGGAGCTGGCTCGGAATGATCATTGTCAAAGAATGGGTTCAGGTTAGCTATAGGACTGTTTTTTGGAATGACCCTCTTGTCACAGATACATTTACTTTCTGAGCCAAAGACATCCTGTTGTACACTGCGTATTATGAACAGTTCACTTTCAGCAATATCCTTTGCAGAAAGAAACCTTTGGCACACGTGCCAATCTTGACAGTGAGCATCTGTGGGCTTTGTGTGAAAGCAGTGTGCAATGTGGACTAACCTTGCAATGGTACGTACAAGCCTTGTCCACTTGGAGAAACGTTCTAAGCATTGACAGCCCAAGACGAGTCTTTGTTCAGTTCTGGTGACAAGGGTTTTTACTTCAGGAAGAATCTCTGGATCGTTGTCAGGTTCTAGAAGACTGAAGACATCAGCTGTGGTTTCTTCTGGATGATCCAGCAGGAATTCAGGGCCTGTTAACCAAGAAGAATTTGCAAAGACACTTGCAGACACCGGCCTGGTGGCATGATCTGCAGGATTAATTTCAGATGGAACAAAATGCCATTGTTTGGGCTTAGATGATTTCCTGTCTTCAACTGACAAGGTTATTTTGTTGTCATCACTTGTAGTACAAAACACTGTGGTACCCGGATTGTCATCACAAAGGATAGGAGTAACATCAGGTATTTGGATGATGTCAGGAGGCTTCTCCCTTACTTCATGATGGCGAGAGCACTGTTTGAAGTGGGATGCATGTCCATTTTCTAATATGTAAGTTTTGAAGGAGTGGATCTCAGATGACGTACACATACTATTTAAGCTTACATCGCCCACTATCATCCAGCCTAGATCAAGTCTTTGTGCATAAGGGGCATCATCTGGTCCATCGCACTGCTCGCGTACTTTATGTACTCTGAGAATGTCTCTTCCTAGCAGGACCAAGATTTCTGCATGCATGTCCATTGCCGGAATCTCATCAACAAGGTGCCTTAAGTGAGGATGGTGATAGGCAGCCTCTGGAGTAGGAATCTCTTCCCTTTCGCCTGGTATCTGGTCACACTCGACTAATGTTGGTAGGGGTATGCCTTCATTTCCTTTGATATGAGAGACCATGAATCCATTTGCCCTTCTGCCAAAGGCCTCTACACGACCAGAACAGGTTCTGAGAGTATACGGTGTTGCATTACCCTCTATGCCGAAGATCTCAAAGAATTTAGGCTTAACCAGGGATCTGTTGCTCTGTTCATCTATTATAGCATACATTCTAGAAGCTTTCTCAGGTTGATCCTGTGGGTAAATCTTGACTAGACATACCTTGGCACAGCATTTGTAGTCTAAGCCTTCTCCACAGACTTCTGTGCATGCAGAGGAAACACTCGCTGTGACTGGAGCACGACTTTGTTGCTCCCCGCCATGAATTGAGACAGGGGTGGAGTCAGCTAGCTGCTGTGGGTTGTCTGGAAGTGGAGTAGGATGCATAGCTGTAACGTGTCTGTCGCTACTGCATTCTGTGCACTTTATAACATCTTTACAGTCTTTAGCAAAGTGACCATAAGAAGCACAACACCTATAGCATACTCCAAGTTTCTGGAGAATCTCCCTGCGCTCTTGTAAAGTCTTTGCCCTAAGCCCACGACATTTCTTAAGAGGGTGAGGCTTTCTGCGAATAGGGCACTGACGATTAGGGTCTTTATCTCTCTCGCCTGAGTCACTCTGGTTTGCAGGAGAGGATACGGGTGATGAGATGTCTGTCCTTTTAACAGATATTGCTCTATTAAAGTCTCTACATTTAGCTGCCGTGTTATCATACCTTGATGATGTTGGTAAGGATGATGAAGCAGGCAAGTTGGGTTCGCAGAAGCTGAAGCTGGGATCGTTTCTCATCCAGGCTTGATCGCTGATGTACCTGTAAAAGTATGAAAATGGAGGAAAGGATACGTTATAGTCTCTTTTGTATCTTGAGCCCTGTTGTGCCCATTTCTCTTGCAGGTTATATGGCAGTTTAGACACCACAGGATTTACACCATGAGCAGTGTCCAGAAAGCTTAGTCCAGGTAGACGTGGGTCTGTCTTTGCCAACTCTAGCTCCATGAGGAGGTCACTTAATTCTTGGAGCTTGCGATAGTCTTTGTTTCCTATTTTTGGGAAGTTTTGCAGTCTCTTGAACAGAGCGCTTTCTATGGCTTCAGAGCTACCATAGGCTTGCTCAAGTCTTGCCCATGCAGCAACAAGGCCTGCATCTGGGTGGTCAACATGTACTGTTCTCAGTCTTTTAACACGATCTGCAGATTCCGGCCCCAGCCACTTTATGAGCAAATCAAGTTCCTCCTTGGTTGTAAGCTCGAGATCAGCGGTAGCAGCCTTGAAGGTTGATCTCCAGGCCCTGTAGCTCTCTGGACAGTCGTCAAACCTTGAGAGGCTTGTGTTAATGAGCTCACGGCGTATCATGTATCTGGCAAAGTCAGTCAAGTCTGATCTCTCACTCTTTGGTGCCAAAGTAACTTGAGGAACCCCTTGGGTGTGAAAGTTCTTTGGTGAAGAAAGGTGAAGTTTACCAGGATAAAATGATTTTGCAAGAGCATTCAACTGTGGTGTAGTCTCTAAGGCTTCTGCTAGCTGTGGCTTGAGCTGTGGCTTGTCACTGGAAGTCACCTTATTGTCAGCGGGAGGTTTGCTGCTTAGATGCACTTGTGTTGTGGATTTGAAGAGGTTCAGGCATTTGGTGCTGAGAGGTCTCTGTGTTGAGATTGAGAACAATGGTGTTAGTAGTAGGCACAGGAGATGACTCTGTATCGTTGCAAATATTATGCTTTAGCACGTATTTACTAGTGCGTTCAACTGGGTCTTCCAGATCTGCTGGGATATGGCAATCTGAATTAGTGCTTTCTCCCATTGCTTGTTCAAGGACTTTCAGCCTTGCTAGGGCTGCTGCTTCTTTCTTTTCCATTTGCAAAACCTTTATTTGGGAATCCACCTTTGCTTGCTGGGCAGCTATTTGTGCTTTGCTTTGTGCTTCCTGGGCAGCTATTTGTGCTTTGCTTTGTGCTTCCTGGGCAGCTATTTGTGCTTTGCTTTGTGCTTCCATTTCTGCTTGCTGGGCAGCCATTTGTGCTTCCTGGGCAGCCCTTTGTGCTTTGCTTTGGGCTTCCATTTCTGCTTCCCTTCTGATAAAGAAGCTTTGCACTTTTTTTGATTCTGCATCAGCACGGGCCTCTATTAGCTTGTCACTTAATGTTGAACTTCTGGAGCGAGAGGATCTAGAAGAACGTGCAGTGAGCTTAGTTGATGTGGATCTATGAGATCTGGTCTCCTGCAGTTGAGCAATGCGGAACTCTGCCTTTTCTTTAGCCATTTGCACTAAGAGATCTCTATGTTGGTCCAGTGCATCAGTCCTAGTCAGTTCTGCTGAAGAGTCCTCTATATTAAAGTCCTGTAAGAAGGCTGTGTATTTTGCAGACAGCCGCTGGTAGCGTTCATATGCAGCAGATAGGTGATCTATAGAGTCTCTCAATTTGGCTGGTTGATCATTAAAGTGTGACAAAACTGACATGCATTGTGAAATTCTGTCCCATAGGTCTGACAGATTGCTGGAGTACTCATCTCTAGTGAATTCATAGTTTTCTCTGAGTTTATGTGTCGGTTTTATTGTACGTTTGGGTCTTACACTCTGTTCAGCAATATCTGCAGGATCTGCTCCCTTTACGTCTGTGGGTTCAGAGGCATGATGTATCTGCGTAGGTTCAGCTATAAAAGAGTGCTCAGAGCCTTGTCTAGACATTTTTTTCAAGTTTTGCAAAAAATGGTACTGTCTCCTTAAGAAGACAAACAGCAGCTTAGACAGGTGGGGTAACAGTTCAATGCAGAGAAACAGTTTTCAACATTCAGATGAAGTGCAGTAAACTTGTGCGACATGTGCTTTCACAAAATGGGGGATGACCCTGAGCTTGATTAAAGATTAGACACACACATATACATAGCAGGCTGTAGGAATTCTATACAACTTTTGACTATTCTGACTCAGATAGTTGTAATAATGATCTATCCCTTGCTGAGACCTCTATGCCTGGCCTGTATAAGAAGATACAATCACTGCAGACAATCGTTGTCAGATAGCTGAACTCACCAATACCTTGTTCATCCACAAAGTTGCTTTATTCTGAATATCAGGTGTTACGGTACCAACTGTATACCAAGGGTTAATACCAGATGAACAATGTCCTGCATACAGAATCAGCACTTCACAACCTTGATCAGTTTCCCTGCAAACATGAGACCAAGCTCCACATTTCAGGTTTAAAACAGGATAATACTTTATTTGAAGGCAGCATACAGATTTATACAGGTTTTTGACCCCCCCCCCCCCAGATGGGGGTTGAAAGAATGTTGTACATTAGATAAAAGGGAGAAGCGCCCTTGACATGATACAATAGGATTATTTTACTTAAACACTTCAACCACAAAACACTCTTGACTCTTCTTATCACTTTCTCTCTGGAGGTGATCAAACAATAGAATGCTAAGCATTAATTAGATTGTAGCTGGAGTCAGCCACTTGTGGTTAGAAAATAAAGTTAACACTTTCAGTCCTGACCGAAGGGTCTGTCACATAGCTCCCCCCTTGTGGAACACTCCGGCAGACCCGGCTTGACCCTTTTGCGGGTCAACCTGGGGATGACCGGACTAGGAGGTGGTAGGCATGTCAGTTTGCTGGGACAATCCATCTGTATTCCCGTTATGAGAGAGAATCCCTGTCTGTATAAATAAGGGTTCAACCTCTTCAGTGCCCCGACTAGGGCTAAACAGTCCTTCAAAATATCATCGGCTTCTTTACATGGTTTTTGTACCTGCTCTTTATAGGTATCCACAATCCCTTCATACTGACATAGGGTGCCCTTGAGTTGCTGCACCTCCCTATGAGCGTCAGCTTCTCCTCCAGTGTCACTAAGTTTGTCCTTAATGTTTCATGTTCCACTCTCAAGCTGGTGTGTTCTGCAGTCTGTCGGTGCAGCTTGTCTAGCAGAGATTCCTGTTCTAAACGTGCTTTTTCCTCTGCACTCCTCTTCTCTCCCGCTAGCACTGTTACATGATTATTTAACGTGACCATTTTATCCTCTACGTGACTCTTCTCCTTCATCAGCGCATTGTAACGTGACTCCCACATATCAATAGCGGATAGAGATTTACTGAGCTCAGCGTCCTGGGGCTTAGCAGCAGGGGGGTCAGTCTCTGCTGCACGGATCTGAGCACGGGTAGTCACAGGGTTAACATCAGCGGGACCCATGGGAGCATAGGCAGAAACAAGGGGGACCAAGGTATTTCCAAGGAGAACATCAGCTGGTAAATCCTTCATGACCCCCACATTCACAGGTCTAGCGCCCCCTCCCCAATCCAAATGCACCCTGGCAACAGGTAGGCGGAACACAGTGCCCCCTGCTACCCTCACAGCCACAGTGTCTCCTGTGTGCTGTTTCTCAGACACCAAGTTCTTTCGAAGCAAGGTCATGGTAGCACCAGTATCCCGTAGACCACTGACCTCCTTCCCATTCACTTTAACCAGTTGCCGGTTATTCCGGTGGGCAGCTTGCACAAGGTCTGCCTCATGTAGGATGCCCCAGCATTCTTGCGCCTCTACATAGCGGGCCGCAGGCTGAGGATTACGTGGGATTCCGCTAGCGGGTCTTCTCCAGGACTGTGCTTGGTTCGCTGCGTTTAGGGGACACTCTGGTCTTTTGTGCCCTAGTTGCTTACATCCAAAGCACCGAATCGATTGTGAGTAGCCCCGCGAATTGAACCGGGCTCTCTGAGGGTAGTTCGTGGCCAGAGGCCGTGTGGTATAGCGGTGCGCCGGGGGTTGGTAACTGGCAGCTGCTGGGGTGACTGGGGGTCTGTACTCCACTCTTGCAGGGGGCTTAGTGGTAGCAGTGTCCAGTTTGCGGGCATCCGTATACTCATCTGCCAGGCGAGAAGCTTCATGCAGGGTGGAGGGTTTACGGTCCCGAACCCACTCTCGAACTCCTGCGGGTAACTTGTCGAAGCAATGTTCCAACAGGAATAGCTGCAGCACCTCTTCCCCAGATACGGCTTGGCACCCCGCTATCCAGTGAGCTGCTGTGCGGTGCACCTTACATGCCCACTCAAGGTAGGAATCTCCAGCTAATTTAACAGTGTCTCTGAACCGCCTCCGGTATGCCTCCGGTGTAACCGCATACCTGGAGAGCAGAGCCTCTTTTACAGTATTATAATCCCCGACTTCCTCATCTGGAATGGCCCGAAAAGCCTCACTGGCCCGGCCGGATAATTTTCCGGATAATATCGTGACCCAGTCCTCTGCGGGTACCTTGTGTAGTGCACATTGCCTCTCAAAATCTGCAAGGTACCCATCAATCTCTCCTTCTGTTTCCAGGAAGTTTTTAAAAGCTGCAAAATTTACTTTTCCCTTTTCCACTGGGGTTGCTGTGACTTGGGCTGCTGCAGCGCCGCTTTGGCGAAGTAGGTTGGCCTCCACAGCTGCTATGACCCGGTCGATAATTTCGGCAGATGGGTTGGGGCCATAATATGCCAGTCTTATTTTAACCGCCCGATCAAAGCTTGCTTCTTCAGGGGTTCTGTCTGATATGCTGGGCCCATTGGTTCCTTCTGTCCCTGGTACTCTTTCCATCTTTTTCAGTATTGTAATAATCCCCCTCTTCCTGAGGTTACTGGCTTGTGTAGTTGCTCTTCTGGGCGATAAGGTTCATTCCGTCGCTTGCCACCAATGTTACGGTACCAACTGTATACCAAGGGTTAATACCAGATGAACAATGTCCTGCATACAGAATCAGCACTTCACAACCTTGATCAGTTTCCCTGCAAACATGAGACCAAGCTCCACATTTCAGGTTTAAAACAGAATGACAACTTTATTTGAAGGCAGCATACAGATTTATACAGGTTTTTGACCCCCCCCCCAGATGGGGGTTGAAAGAATGTTGTACATTAGATAAAAGGGAGAAGCGCCCTTGACATGATACAATAGGATTATTTTACTTAAACACTTCAACCACAAAACACTCTTGACTCTTCTTATCACTTTCTCTCTGGAGGTGATCAAACAATAGAATGCTAAGCATTAATTAGATTGTAGCTGGAGCCAGCCACTTGTGGTTAGAAAATAAAGTTAACACTTTCAGTCCTGACCGAAGGGTCTGTCACATCAGGTTACAGCAGATAATGAATACAGCAGATGAATGAATGGTTAAAGTATTTTGCGATCAAAAGATGTTACTGATCGTAGCTTGCAATGTACTAACATGAGTGCTTGTTACATGAGGCTGTTAGCTGCAGCCATGACACAGGAAAACATCATAAAACTAAATGGGCGGAGTAATACACAAAAAGCGAATGCATAGTAAGGTCAGGGGTAAGATACTGGAAAACAGGAGCATTACCAAAAAGTGTCAGTAGATGGCAGTACAGAACAAACACAGGGAAGCCTAGAAAACAATGGCATAAAAATATATGATTTCTTAACTATAACAACATGAACATAACAGAGGCTATGTAATATTCTATGCCTCATTGAAGCAGCACAGCGTGCAAAACAATATATAAGGAACACAAATGTCTGGAGCATATAGCGATAGAACCTCGGTTTTTATATAGCATAGCTTATGGACTCTACACCTAGAAAAGAAGAACTCAGTGAACTAAAAATGGTGAGAGGTAGAGAGTTATCTTTTGTCTGGCCTCCCGTAGGCCAAAGTATGTGGGGGGGGGGGTGTAGCGGGCAAGAGCCGCTCGAAGTGGGGGGAAAAGGGAGATGGAGAGCGGAGCCAGTTTGGATGTTGAGAAGGCTGCTGAGAAGGCAAAACTACTACCAGTTCAATAATCTGAATAGATAAGTGAGGTCTAATATGGAGAGTGAATATCAACGAAGCAGTAGTCAGTTACAACAAGAGGCACTATGTAAGCCTGGCTACTATACTCGAACTGCATTTTAATGCTGGAAGGTAATATTTAGTACCATACCTAAGCTGTACATTGATGCTAGAGGCTCTTCGTTAGGTTTATTACTATACACACGTTGTGCTCATGTACTAATGGCCCTATATTATGTTTGTTGCAATATCCAAATTGTGCCTATATACTAAGGGCACCGTAATAGTCTTGATACCATACGCAAGCCAAATCTATGTGCTAGAGGGCACTGCATTAGACCTGACACAAGTTATGTCCATATATTAGTGGTAATGCATTACACTAGCTGCTACACTATATATAGACTGTACTTATTGATCAAAGACACTATACTAGACTTGTAACTAGAGGCGTTATCATTGTCTCTCATCTATATGCTCAAAGGGTACAGGGAGTAAGAGTGTGCAAGAGATATCAAAATGAAGAGCCAACTAACAGAGCCCATATGATAATAAAAGACCCAGGTTAAAAAGAATAATTTTGTGGCAAAGAAAGGAAACCTTGCCCGCAATTCTACTCTGTGTATTAGGGAAGGATTAGAGCTTGGCACTAATGCTATATTGCTGTATCTCATATTGGTGAATCCTCTCAGTCTGGTATAGCTAATGAAACATCAATATTAATTGAAAATGCAATAAGGGTATGCTCAGGAGAGGAACAAAAATAAAAAAATAGTGCCCCTACACATAGTAGACGTGCAAGATGCGTGGTTGAGGGATTTCTATTACATAGATATAGTATGCAGTGGCACCAGACACAACACCAAACCCCTAAGGGCAGAGACAGCAAACTGGCGTTCAAGTAACAGTATAACATTAAACTGTAGGCAGTGGAGAGGACCTCAAATATATCTCCTGGTATGTTAGAGCAGAAAAGATCAATCTTCTGGAAATAGCACAGTATAGCAAAGGGGCTTCACACTGAACTATAAATATGCTCAACAGAGGAGTGGAGAATAGTGCTCCAACATACAGTAGACACGTGAGATGCATGGCTGAGAAATTACTATTACACAAAAATAAGATATAATGGACCCAAATACAACTTTAAACCTTTAAGATAAAACAAAATAAACTGGTGTACAGATATCAATGTAACAGTAACCTGCAGACAGTGGACATGACCTCAGATATACCTTCCAGCCTGTTAGAGCAGGAGAGATCAATCTGCAGGAAATAACACAGTATAGAAAAAGAGCTTCTCACTGAACTATATACTTATATAAGCTAAAATAGATTTATACAACTGGGGAGATCAACATTCTATGAAACTGATATTTTTTTATATTTATTTTTTGTTTCCTTCTTGTTTTTTTTTTTTTTTTTTTTGGGTAAACAGTGTGAGCACTCCTAGGGTTAGGTATGTAAATCTTTCAGTAAAGAGTAGAAGGAAGCAGCACTCTTAATCCACTGTCCATAAAATCCAAAAAGTTTATTTCAAGTCGTTTAAAACAAGTAGACAAGCACAGCACAGTACAAGCTTCACAAGTGGAGGGGGAGCAAATCCTTAAATGTATGTAAATCTTTCGTTTAGGTGAACATGCAACAGGTTAATGAACCGCATGATAGCTTGCATATATATGATTGCATAAAAAAGAGTCAAAACAAACAGACAAAAAGAAACTCAACTTTGTCCCACAGAACGTCCACTACAAACAGGCAGGACATAATTAAAAGATGAACTTCAGAGATGGGTTCAAGGCATAGGTTATATGTCTTAAGCTCCGACATAGTTTATTATCTCTGAGAGAACTTAGCCGATGCCTTCTCTCACAGTGGACCCGTTGACATTAGGGTAATGAGACAAGTCTAAAAATCTTTTCAGCTGAGAGTGAAGGCGCAGCGTAATCAAAACGATCAAGACCCAACTGTAAGACATTAGTTTCCCTGCAAGTTTGTGTGTTCTTACTCGTGGCCCCTGCAACTTCTTGGGGGTAGCTACAGAGTGGTTGGGGGTTACCTGTCTGTCGCATCGTAAGCGCCATGTTGTTAGCGCTGGTAGATTAGCCGCCCGGCTCCTCTCCTTGACTATTCCTGACCCCGGTCTGATGTGTCCCCAAATGGCATCCGGGGTATTAACAGAAGTGACTCGTAGCTCCTCTCTTGTGCCGCAGTAGATGAAAGATTGTACTGAAACTAGAGAGTTCTCTGGAGGCGGCTTATGTTATTGCGTGGGGCTGCTGTGGCTATAGGAATCTCAGGTTGGATGTGCGGTATGTCGGAGCTAGCTAACCCCTCGGTTTCCCACTCAGCCAGTTCAAGCGATCCATTGCAGGGGTCTGACGGTCGACCTGGTTTACAACCTCTCGTGTTCTCTATTGGATCGTCAGAGGGGGTCGCCGTACTATCACCAGAGTCCGACGTAGCAATAGTATAGGCCCTGTCTCGTTGTACGGAATCCAAGCTTATGGATGAAGGTTCCGACAGTGGCATACAGATAGATAGTAGTGAGGAGAGGTCATCCTTTAAACCTTGAAAATGCTTCTCCAGAAGCTGTTCGGTGTGGCGCTCCCATAAATCTAGAAATTCCATGCTGGATAGAGGTACCTTCCGACAGCTCCATGTGTTGCGGCTTAGAGCAAAGAAACCTCGGCCATGAGTTTTTGAGTTGATTTATCTCTTTCTTTAGGAGAGTAATAGATCAAGTTAACAGTCCTGCATACACAAGATATATATTAAACTTTTATGTTTGACTTAGGGCATGTTGTTCCTGGACAGGCTTTTTAATGGGCAGCCTACACCTTGGTCCCTCTCTGCCCCCATGGAAGCCACCGGTCATGGAAAAGAAGGAGGTGCGCTCTGAATAGTGTTCTATATAGAGCACACCCTCCTTGTTTTTGCTGGTGTTCTGTCGAATTAGTTGACAGAACACCAGCAATTAGGCATGGGCACGGCTCCCCTCTATGGACGCACCTGTAGGCACATGCCTACTCTGCCTCATTACAAATCTGGCCCTGTAAATGCCACATTAATCTCTCTGGTGCAATATTAACCCTCTTACATTTTACTTTCTGGTGCAGTGTTAAAAGGACAGTATACACCAATTTTCATATAACTGCATGTAATAGACACTATTATAAAGAATAATATGTACAGATACTGATATAAAAATCCGCTATAAAACCATTTAGAAACTTACTTAGAAGCGTCCAGTTTAGCTCTGTTGAAAAGGTTACTGGAGCACCCATTGCAAGTGGGAAATATCAGACACCCCCCCTCCCCCTTCCTTTGCATATGAAAAGACTCTTTACACAAACAGAAGCATGCTGGAGTAGGTTTACTTTGGTATTCTCCTAAACCTTTGGGGCTTGGTTAGGAGTCTCAAAGTCAAAATCAGAGCAATGTTATTTAAGAATAAGCAAAAACTATCAATTTTTTTAAAAAAACAACAACTTTATGGGCTATATAAATAGATCATCTACAAAACATTTATGCAAAGAAGAAAATGAGTGTATAATGCCCCTTTAATCACTGGTGTTCTATATTTCCCTTTAAAAAACATCCACAAATTGTATCTATCTAGCACAATAGTGTATTTTTATTTACAATTAATTACTGCTTGCAGACTGAGGATTAATGCCCTAACATAAGTGTAATATCTCGGTAGGCAAAACTAAACAGATAAACTAAACTATTATGTGCAATATCCACCAATTCGGCACAAACAGGGAACAAATGAATAGTTATATGTAACATTTAATATCATAGAGTGTAAAGTCAGTGAGGATTGATAACATATAATATGCAGTATCTTCAAAACCAAATTGACACAAACGTTTCTTTTTGTGGCACAAATCAGCACAAACAAATGAGATTTTTGTTTTTTAAATTTAATAACATGGGTGCAAAGTGGGCTGAGCTTGAGTTTACATCATCTAAAAAACTTGAATGTCCATTATCTCAGAAACCGAACCGGCACAAACAATTGTTTTTGCAGCACAAATCGGCACAAACACAGCACAAACAAATGGTATATTTGTTTTTAAAATTGCATAACATGGGGTGCAAAGTGGGCGGAGTTTCAGCAAATATAATGTGCTATATCTCCGAAACATAACCGGCACAAACGTTCGTTTTTGCAGCACAAATCAGCACAAATGCAGTACAAACAAATGGTATATTTATTTTTAAAATTGCATAAAATGGGGTGCAAAGTGGGCGGGGTTTCATAAAAAAATAATGCGCAATATCTCCTAAACCAAACCAGCACAAACATTTGTTTTTGCGGCACAAACGCAGCACAAACGAATGGTATATTTTAATTCAGTTTTTACAAACATGGGGTGCCAACTTCACATAGGTGGTGACATCTCCCCCAATCCTGGCCTTCACAACTTCCTAGCCTTGCACCCCCATGTGTGCCTTTCAATAGACTTCAAAAACAAAATTCTGGTAACCTTAATCTCATTCCTCTTGTATCTAAAGCCACTACCCCTTCACTTGTGCACACTGGAACTCTCGCTCTGTTTGTAACAAGCTCACTTCTATCCATGACTTCTTTATCTCTCTCAATCTTCTGTCTCTCACAGAAACCTGACTCTCTCCTTCAGACACAGCTTCCTCAGCTGCACTGTACCATGGGGGTCTCCACTTCAGCCACACGCCTAGGTCTGATATACACATACACATATATACTGTATACCCTTTAGCGGGTTTATATTATAGTGTGTATTAACCCTTCACTAGCACAGAGAGCAGCACAGTGTGTATTAACCCTTCACTGGCACAGAGCGCAGCACAGTGTGTATTAACCCTTCACTAGCACAGAGAGCAGCACAGTGTGTATTAACCCTTCACTAGCACAGAGAGCAGCACAGTGTGTATTAACCCTTCACTGGCACAGAGCGCAGCACAGTGTGTATTAACCCTTCACTGGCACAGAGCGCAGCACAGTGTGTATTAACCCTTCACTAGCACAGAGAGCAGCACAGTGTGTATTAACCCTTCACTAGCACAGAGCGCAGCACAGTGTGTATTAACCCTTCACTTGCACAGAGAGCAGCACAGACTGTATTAACCCTTCACTAGCACAGAGAGCTGCACAGACTGTATTAACCCCTTTACAAGGACAGAGAGCCGTAGAGAGTGTATAACCCTTTCACTAGCACTAACAATTAAACAGCAGTTACTATCTCATTGCATGGCACAAGCAGGTGAATAACAAGCACTAAAAGGACAACATTTATAAAAACTGATAATTTTCAGCAGTCCAGAAATAAACACAAATTTATAATCACACAATACACACAGCCTGACTCACTCACCCAGCTGCAGATGTACAGGAAGTAAGAGCAAGAATTATATAAAACTACAACTCCCAGAAAACACCCTGAATCACATGTCAATCAGCAGCCAATCAGGCAAACAGAAAATGTGTCTCTTTCAAAGACAGGTTGGATGTTTATTAAAATGTAATGCTACAAATTCATTAGAATGACAGAAACTGAGCACATTGTCCCTGTTATATTCTTCATTAGCAGATAACAGTTACACAATATATATTATTAACACTAGCACATAACAGTTACACAATATATATTATTAACACTAGCACATAACAGTTACATAATATATATTATTAACACTAGCACATAACAGTTACACACTATATATTATTAACACTAGCACATAACAGTTACACAATATATATTATCAACACTAGCACATAACAGCTAGATAATATATATTATTAACACTAGCACATAACAGTTACACAATATACATTATTAACACTAGCACATAACAGCTACACAATATACATTACTAACACTAGCACATAACAGCTACACAATATATATTATTAACACTAGCACATAACAGCTACACAATATACATTATTAACACTAGCACATAACAGCTACACAATATATATTATTAACACTAGCACATAACAGCTACACAATATACATTACTAACACTAGCAGATAACAGTTACACAATATATATTATTAACACTAGCACATAACAGCTACACAATATATATTATTAACACTAGCACATAACAGCTACACAATATACATTACTAACACTAGCAGATAACAGTTACACAATATATATTATTAACACTAGCACATAACAGCTACACAATATATATTATTAACACTAGCACATAACAACTACACAATAGATATTATTAACACTAGCACATAACAGCTACACAATATATATTATTAACACTAGCACATAACAGCTACACAATATACATTATTAACACTAGCACATAACAGCTACACAATATATATTATTAACACTAGCACATAACAGCTACACAATATACATTACTAACACTAGCAGATAACAGTTACACAATATATATTATTAACACTAGCACATAACAGCTACACAATATACATTATTAACACTAGCACATAACAGCTACACAATATACATTACTAACACTAGCAGATAACAGTTACACAATATATATTATTAACACTAGCACATAACAGCTACACAATATACATTATTAACACTAGCACATAACAGCTACACAATATATATTATTAACACTAGCACATAACAGCTACACAATATATATTATTAACACTAGCACATAACAGCTACACAATATATATTACTAGCACTAGCACATAACAGCTACACAATATATATTATTAGCACTAGCATATAACAGCTATACACTATATATTATTAACACTAGCACATAGCTGCACAATATATATTATTAACACTAGCACATAACAGCTACACAATATATATTATTAACACTAGCGCATAACAGTTACACAATATATATTATTAACACTAGCACATAACAGTTACATAATATATATTATTAACACTAGCACATAACAGCTACACAATATATATTATTAACACTAGCACATAACTGCTACACATTATATATTATTAACACTAGCACATAACAGTTATACAATATATATTATTAACACTAGCACATAACAGCTACACAATATATATTATTAACACTAGCACATAACAGCTACACAATATATATTATTAAAACTAGCACATAACAGCTACACACTATATATTACTAACACTAGCACATAACAGTTACACAATATATTATTATTAACACAAGCACATAACAGTTACACAATATATATTATTAACACTAGCACATAACAGCTACACAATATATATTATAAATAGTAGCACATAACAGTTACACAATATATATTATTAACACTAGCA